>NW_028154599.1:0-272575 GCF_965231275.1 Zosterops lateralis
CAGCTCAGCTGGGGGCCAAGAAGTCTTCTTCTTTTGGCGGTTTTTGTTTCTTTCTTTGAACGACTCCCCCCTAGCAGCTCTGGGCGGGGCTGAGTAAGTGTATCTGAAACAGGCCTGTGGCACTGTGGGGGTGGCCAAGGTGATTTTCCTCGAGCTGTGTGCAGAGAAATAAATGCCCATCAGTCCCAGCCAGAGCAGTTCAGTGGCCGGTCAGTTTTGTTGCTTAGACGCAGCTCAGGACGCTTCCCTTTGGGCGTCTCCAGGGAGGTAACGCTGGGGCTGGCACGGCTGTGGTGTCACAAAGAGGGGGAATGTTTTGCTGCCCCCATTGTGATGTCACAAAGAGGAGGAACACAGGGGCTGCAATGGCTGTGGTGTCACAAAGAGGGGGAATGTTGTGCTGCCGCCATTGTGATGTCACAAAGAGGGGGAACACAGGGGCTGCAATGGCTGTGGTGTCACAAAGAGGGGGAACGTTTTGCTGCCCCCATTGTGATGTCACAAAGAGGGGGAACACAGGGGCTGCAATGGCTGTGGTGTCACAAAGAGGGGGAATGTTTTGCTGCCCCCATTGTGATGTCACAAAGAGGGGGAGCACAGGGGCTGCAATGGCTGTGGTGTCACAAAGAGGGGGAATGTTGTGCTGCCCCCATTGTGATGTCACAAAGAGGGGGAACGCTGGGGCTGGCACGGCTGTGGTGTCACAAAGAGGGGGAATGTTGTGCTGCCCCCATTGTGATGTCACAAAGAGGAGGAACACAGGGGCTGCAATGGCTGTGGTGTCACAGAGTGGGAATGCAGGGGGTGCCGTGGTCTTTCTTTTAGTAAGTTTGGATCCTTGAAGTGTTTTGTAGGCCGTGTCAGTTTAATTGGGAGCGCTAAGGAAAAAGTGCGGAGGTGTGGAGGACTGAGGTGAAGTTGCAGGGATTTGGAAAGGGGGAGGAAAAGCAAGAAAGCAAGAAAGCAAGAAAGCAAGAAAGCAAGAATGCAAGAAAGCAAGAAAGCAAGCAAGAAAGCAAGAAAGCAAGAAAGCAAGAAAGCAAGAAAGCAAGCAAGCAAGAAAGAAAGAAAGAAAGAAAGAGTCCTGGTGTTGTCATTACTAGCATCTGGAGCTTGACTGGAATCTGATGTTTGCTGCCCCCGGCAGTGCCCAGAGGTGGCAATTTCCAGGGCCTGGTGTCCTGGTCCAGGCAATTGGCAGCACCTGCAGTGCCTAGGTGGTACCTTTGCCGGCACCGGTGCCAGGCAGCTGGGCCAATTTCCTGCTGCTGGGGCCCTCGGGAGCCTGGCTGAGCAGGAAAGGTGAGGCTGAGGCAGGAGATCTCCTTGCGGCTGCAGCAAAGGCCGGGTGCACACACACCTTGCCGGCGCTGTGCCCTGGGCCAAGTAGCATTGTGCCCCAGGGGCTGCGCCTAACTTTCTTCTGGCAGGCAGCTTGTGAACATGGAGTGTGGAGAAGGCAGAGGTGACTGTCAGCTTTGTGCAGTCCTCGCAAAGGATGCTGCCTGTGAAGCAGCCTGGGAGCAGGCTTGACGTGCCAGCAGCGGCCAATTGAGAGGCCTTTTCTTCCCTGCGGGCTGAGGCCCTGAGCCTTGCCCTTTGCCAGGGCCCGTGAGTGCCTGCCCAGGGGCCTTTTGCACAGGGGTGAGAGAAGTGCTGCTGCAAGGCTGTCCTCAAGCTACTTTTGCTGCAGATGGAGCTGAGGACTGCTGATTGCTTGCAGTCTCAGGTGCTGTTTGTGTGCAGGTGGAAGTGCTGAGGGAGGGAGCAGCTCAGCTGGGGGCCAAGAAGTCTTCTTCTTTTGGCGGTTTTTGTTTCTTTCTTTGAACGACTCCCCCCTAGCAGCTCTGGGCGGGGCTGAGTAAGTGTATCTGAAACAGGCCTGTGGCACTGTGGGGGTGGCCAAGGTGATTTTCCTCGAGCTGTGTGCAGAGAAATAAATGCCCATCAGTCCCAGCCAGAGCAGTTCAGTGGCCGGTCAGTTTTGTTGCTTAGACGCAGCTCAGGACGCTTCCCTTTGGGCGTCTCCAGGGAGGTAACGCTGGGGCTGGCACGGCTGTGGTGTCACAAAGAGGGGGAATGTTGTGCTGCCGCCATTGTGATGTCACAAAGAGGGGGAACACAGGGGCTGCAATGGCTGTGGTGTCACAAAGAGGGGGAACGTTTTGCTGCCGCCATTGTGATGTCACAAAGAGGAGGAACACAGGGGCTGCAATGGCTGTGGTGTCACAAAGAGGGGGAATGTTGTGCTGCCGCCATTGTGATGTCACAAAGAGGGGGAACACAGGGGCTGCAATGGCTGTGGTGTCACAAAGAAGGGGAACGTTTTGCTGCCCCCATTGTGATGTCACAAAGAGGGGGAACACAGGGGCTGCAATGGCTGTGGTGTCACAAAGAGGGGGAATGTTGTGCTGCCCCCATTGTGATGTCACAAAGAGGGGGAACGCTGGGGCTGGCACGGCTGTGGTGTCACAAAGAGGGGGAATGTTTTGCTGCCCCCATTGTGATGTCACAAAGAGGAGGAACACAGGGGCTGCAATGGCTGTGGTGTCACAGAGTGGGAATGCAGGGGGTGCCGTGGTCTTTCTTTTAGTAAGTTTGGATCCTTGAAGTGTTTTGTAGGCCGTGTCAGTTTAATTGGGAGGGCTAAGGAAAAAGTGCGGAGGTGTGGAGGACTGAGGTGAAGTTGCAGGGATTTGGAAAGGCGGAGGAAAAGCAAGAAAGCAAGAAAGCAAGAAAGCAAGAATGCAAGAAAGCAAGAAAGCAAGCAAGAAAGCAAGCAAGAAAGCAAGCAAGCAAGCAAGCAAGAAAGCAAGAAAGCAAGAAAGCAAGAAAGCAAGCAAGAAAGAAAGCAAGCAAGAAAGAAAGAGTCCTGGTGTTGTCATTACTAGCATCTGGAGCTTGACTGGAATCTGATGTTTGCTGCCCCCGGCAGTGCCCAGAGGTGGCAATTTCCAGGGCCTGGTGTCCTGGTCCAGGCAATTGGCAGCACCTGCAGTGCCTAGGTGGTACCTTTGCCGGCACCGGTGCCAGGCAGCTGGGCCAATTTCCTGCTGCTGGGGCCCTCGGGAGCCTGGCTGAGCAGGAAAGGTGAGGCTGAGGCAGGAGATCTCCTTGCGGCTGCAGCAAAGGCCGGGTGCACACACACCTTGCCGGCGCTGTGCCCTGGGCCAAGTAGCATTGTGCCCCAGGGGCTGCGCGTAACTTTCTTCTGGCAGGCAGCTTGTGAACATGGAGTGTGGAGAAGGCAGAGGTGACTGTCAGCTTTGTGCAGTGCTAGCAAAGGATGCTGCCTGTGAAGCAGCCTGGGAGCAGGCTTGACGTGCCAGCAGCGGCCAATTGAGAGGCCTTTTCTTCCCTGCGGGCTGAGGCCCTGAGCCTTGCCCTTTGCCAGGGCCCGTGAGTGCCTGCCCAGGGGCCTTTTGCACAGGGGTGAGAGAAGTGCTGCTGCAAGGCTGTCCTCAAGCTACTTTTGCTGCAGATGGAGCTGAGGACTGCTGATTGCTTGCAGTCTCAGGTGCTGTTTGTGTGCAGGTGGAAGTGCTGAGGGAGGGAGCAGCTCAGCTGGGGGCCAAGAAGTCTTCTTCTTTTGGCGGTTTTTGTTTCTTTCTTTGAACGACTCCCCCCTAGCAGCTCTGGGCGGGGCTGAGTAAGTGTATCTGAAACAGGCCTGTGGCACTGTGGGGGTGGCCAAGGTGATTTTCCTCGAGCTGTGTGCAGAGAAATAAATGCCCATCAGTCCCAGCCAGAGCAGTTCAGTGGCCGGTCAGTTTTGTTGCTTAGACGCAGCTCAGGACGCTTCCCTTTGGGCGTCTCCAGGGAGGTAACGCTGGGGCTGGCACGGCTGTGGTGTCACAAAGAGGGGGAATGTTTTGCTGCCCCCATTGTGATGTCACAAAGAGGAGGAACACAGGGGCTGCAATGGCTGTGGTGTCACAAAGAGGGGGAACGTTTTGCTGCCCCCATTGTGATGTCACAAAGAGGGGGAACACAGGGGCTGCAATGGCTGTGGTGTCACAAAGAGGGGGAATGTTTTGCTGCCCCCATTGTGATGTCACAAAGAGGGGGAACGCTGGGGCTGGCACGGCTGTGGTGTCACAAAGAGGGGGAATGTTGTGCTGCCCCCATTGTGATGTCACAAAGAGGAGGAACACAGGGGCTGCAATGGCTGTGGTGTCACAGAGTGGGAATGCAGGGGGTGCCGTGGTCTTTCTTTTAGTAAGTTTGGATCCTTGAAGTGTTTTGTAGGCCGTGTCAGTTTAATTGGGAGCGCTAAGGAAAAAGTGCGGAGGTGTGGAGGACTGAGGTGAAGTTGCAGGGATTTGGAAAGGGGGAGGAAAAGCAAGAAAGCAAGAAAGCAAGAAAGCAAGAATGCAAGAAAGCAAGAAAGCAAGCAAGAAAGCAAGAAAGCAAGTAAGCAAGAAAGCAAGAAAGCAAGCAAGCAAGAAAGAAAGAAAGAAAGAAAGAGTCCTGGTGTTGTCATTACTAGCATCTGGAGCTTGACTGGAATCTGATGTTTGCTGCCCCCGGCAGTGCCCAGAGGTGGCAATTTCCAGGGCCTGGTGTCCTGGTCCAGGCAATTGGCAGCACCTGCAGTGCCTAGGTGGTACCTTTGCCGGCACCGGTGCCAGGCAGCTGGGCCAATTTCCTGCTGCTGGGGCCCTCGGGAGCCTGGCCGAGCAGGAAAGGTGAGGCTGAGGCAGGAGATCTCCTTGCGGCTGCAGCAAAGGCCGGGTGCACACACACCTTGCCGGCGCTGTGCCCTGGGCCCAGTAGCATTGTGCCCCAGGGGCTGCGCCTAACTTTCTTCTGGCAGGCAGCTTGTGAACATGGAGTGTGGAGAAGGCAGAGGTGACTGTCAGCTTTGTGCAGTCCTAGCAAAGGGTGCTGCCTGTGAAGCAGCCTGGGAGCAGGCTTGACGTGCCAGCAGCGGCCAATTGAGAGGCCTTTTCTTCCTGCGGGCTGAGGCCCTGAGCCTTGCCCTTTGCCAGGGCCCGTGAGTGCCTGCCCAGGGGCCTTTTGCACAGGGGTGAGAGAAGTGCTGCTGCAAGGCTGTCCTCAAGCTACTTTTGCTGCAGATGGAGCTGAGGACTGCTGATTGCTTGCAGTCTCAGGTGCTGTTTGTGTGCAGGTGGAAGTGCTGAGGGAGGGAGCAGCTCAGCTGGGGGCCAAGAAGTCTTCTTCTTTTGGCGGTTTTTGTTTCTTTCTTTGAACGACTCCCCCCTAGCAGCTCTGGGCGGGGCTGAGTAAGTGTATCTGAAACAGGCCTGTGGCACTGTGGGGGTGGCCAAGGTGATTTTCCTCGAGCTGTGTGCAGAGAAATAAATGCCCATCAGTCCCAGCCAGAGCAGTTCAGTGGCCGGTCAGTTTTGTTGCTTAGACGCAGCTCAGGACGCTTCCCTTTGGGCGTCTCCAGGGAGGTAACGCTGGGGCTGGCACGGCTGTGGTGTCACAAAGAGGGGGAATGTTTTGCTGCCCCCATTGTGATGTCACAAAGAGGAGGAACACAGGGGCTGCAATGGCTGTGGTGTCACAAAGAGGGGGAATGTTGTGCTGCCGCCATTGTGATGTCACAAAGAGGGGGAACACAGGGGCTGCAATGGCTGTGGTGTCACAAAGAGGGGGAACGTTTTGCTGCCCCCATTGTGATGTCACAAAGAGGGGGAACACAGGGGCTGCAATGGCTGTGGTGTCACAAAGAGGGGGAATGTTTTGCTGCCCCCATTGTGATGTCACAAAGAGGGGGAGCACAGGGGCTGCAATGGCTGTGGTGTCACAAAGAGGGGGAATGTTGTGCTGCCCCCATTGTGATGTCACAAAGAGGGGGAACGCTGGGGCTGGCACGGCTGTGGTGTCACAAAGAGGGGGAATGTTGTGCTGCCCCCATTGTGATGTCACAAAGAGGAGGAACACAGGGGCTGCAATGGCTGTGGTGTCACAGAGTGGGAATGCAGGGGGTGCCGTGGTCTTTCTTTTAGTAAGTTTGGATCCTTGAAGTGTTTTGTAGGCCGTGTCAGTTTAATTGGGAGCGCTAAGGAAAAAGTGCGGAGGTGTGGAGGACTGAGGTGAAGTTGCAGGGATTTGGAAAGGGGGAGGAAAAGCAAGAAAGCAAGAAAGCAAGAAAGCAAGAAAGCAAGAATGCAAGAAAGCAAGAAAGCAAGCAAGAAAGCAAGAAAGCAAGAAAGCAAGAAAGCAAGAAAGCAAGCAAGCAAGAAAGAAAGAAAGAAAGAAAGAGTCCTGGTGTTGTCATTACTAGCATCTGGAGCTTGACTGGAATCTGATGTTTGCTGCCCCCGGCAGTGCCCAGAGGTGGCAATTTCCAGGGCCTGGTGTCCTGGTCCAGGCAATTGGCAGCACCTGCAGTGCCTAGGTGGTACCTTTGCCGGCACCGGTGCCAGGCAGCTGGGCCAATTTCCTGCTGCTGGGGCCCTCGGGAGCCTGGCTGAGCAGGAAAGGTGAGGCTGAGGCAGGAGATCTCCTTGCGGCTGCAGCAAAGGCCGGGTGCACACACACCTTGCCGGCGCTGTGCCCTGGGCCAAGTAGCATTGTGCCCCAGGGGCTGCGCCTAACTTTCTTCTGGCAGGCAGCTTGTGAACATGGAGTGTGGAGAAGGCAGAGGTGACTGTCAGCTTTGTGCAGTGCTAGCAAAGGATGCTGCCTGTGAAGCAGCCTGGGAGCAGGCTTGACGTGCCAGCAGCGGCCAATTGAGAGGCCTTTTCTTCCCTGCGGGCTGAGGCCCTGAGCCTTGCCCTTTGCCAGGGCCCGTGAGTGCCTGCCCAGGGGCCTTTTGCACAGGGGTGAGAGAAGTGCTGCTGCAAGGCTGTCCTCAAGCTACTTTTGCTGCAGATGGAGCTGAGGACTGCTGATTGCTTGCAGTCTCAGGTGCTGTTTGTGTGCAGGTGGAAGTGCTGAGGGAGGGAGCAGCTCAGCTGGGGGCCAAGAAGTCTTCTTCTTTTGGCGGTTTTTGTTTCTTTCTTTGAACGACTCCCCCCTAGCAGCTCTGGGCGGGGCTGAGTAAGTGTATCTGAAACAGGCCTGTGGCACTGTGGGGGTGGCCAAGGTGATTTTCCTCGAGCTGTGTGCAGAGAAATAAATGCCCATCAGTCCCAGCCAGAGCAGTTCAGTGGCCGGTCAGTTTTGTTGCTTAGACGCAGCTCAGGACGCTTCCCTTTGGGCGTCTCCAGGGAGGTAACGCTGGGGCTGGCACGGCTGTGGTGTCACAAAGAGGGGGAATGTTGTGCTGCCGCCATTGTGATGTCACAAAGAGGGGGAACACAGGGGCTGCAATGGCTGTGGTGTCACAAAGAGGGGGAACGTTTTGCTGCCGCCATTGTGATGTCACAAAGAGGAGGAACACAGGGGCTGCAATGGCTGTGGTGTCACAAAGAGGGGGAATGTTGTGCTGCCGCCATTGTGATGTCACAAAGAGGGGGAACACAGGGGCTGCAATGGCTGTGGTGTCACAAAGAAGGGGAACGTTTTGCTGCCCCCATTGTGATGTCACAAAGAGGGGGAACACAGGGGCTGCAATGGCTGTGGTGTCACAAAGAGGGGGAATGTTGTGCTGCCCCCATTGTGATGTCACAAAGAGGGGGAACGCTGGGGCTGGCACGGCTGTGGTGTCACAAAGAGGGGGAATGTTTTGCTGCCCCCATTGTGATGTCACAAAGAGGAGGAACACAGGGGCTGCAATGGCTGTGGTGTCACAGAGTGGGAATGCAGGGGGTGCCGTGGTCTTTCTTTTAGTAAGTTTGGATCCTTGAAGTGTTTTGTAGGCCGTGTCAGTTTAATTGGGAGGGCTAAGGAAAAAGTGCGGAGGTGTGGAGGACTGAGGTGAAGTTGCAGGGATTTGGAAAGGCGGAGGAAAAGCAAGAAAGCAAGAAAGCAAGAAAGCAAGAATGCAAGAAAGCAAGAAAGCAAGCAAGAAAGCAAGCAAGAAAGCAAGCAAGAAAGCAAGCAAGCAAGCAAGCAAGAAAGCAAGAAAGCAAGAAAGCAAGAAAGAAAGAAAGCAAGCAAGAAAGAAAGAGTCCTGGTGTTGTCATTACTAGCATCTGGAGCTTGACTGGAATCTGATGTTTGCTGCCCCCGGCAGTGCCCAGAGGTGGCAATTTCCAGGGCCTGGTGTCCTGGTCCAGGCAATTGGCAGCACCTGCAGTGCCTAGGTGGTACCTTTGCCGGCACCGGTGCCAGGCAGCTGGGCCAATTTCCTGCTGCTGGGGCCCTCGGGAGCCTGGCTGAGCAGGAAAGGTGAGGCTGAGGCAGGAGATCTCCTTGCGGCTGCAGCAAAGGCCGGGTGCACACACACCTTGCCGGCGCTGTGCCCTGGGCCAAGTAGCATTGTGGCCCAGGGGCTGCGCGTAACTTTCTTCTGGCAGGCAGCTTGTGAACATGGAGTGTGGAGAAGGCAGAGGTGACTGTCAGCTTTGTGCAGTGCTAGCAAAGGATGCTGCCTGTGAAGCAGCCTGGGAGCAGGCTTGACGTGCCAGCAGCGGCCAATTGAGAGGCCTTTTCTTCCCTGCGGGCTGAGGCCCTGAGCCTTGCCCTTTGCCAGGGCCCGTGAGTGCCTGCCCAGGGGCCTTTTGCACAGGGGTGAGAGAAGTGCTGCTGCAAGGCTGTCCTCAAGCTACTTTTGCTGCAGATGGAGCTGAGGACTGCTGATTGCTTGCAGTCTCAGGTGCTGTTTGTGTGCAGGTGCAAGTGCTGAGGGAGGGAGCAGCTCAGCTGGGGGCCAAGAAGTCTTCTTCTTTTGGCGGTTTTTGTTTCTTTCTTTGAACGACTCCCCCCTAGCAGCTCTGGGCGGGGCTGAGTAAGTGTATCTGAAACAGGCCTGTGGCACTGTGGGGGTGGCCAAGGTGATTTTCCTCGAGCTGTGTGCAGAGAAATAAATGCCCATCAGTCCCAGCCAGAGCAGTTCAGTGGCCGGTCAGTTTTGTTGCTTAGACGCAGCTCAGGACGCTTCCCTTTGGGCGTCTCCAGGGAGGTAACGCTGGGGCTGGCACGGCTGTGGTGTCACAAAGAGGGGGAATGTTTTGCTGCCCCCATTGTGATGTCACAAAGAGGAGGAACACAGGGGCTGCAATGGCTGTGGTGTCACAAAGAGGGGGAACGTTTTGCTGCCCCCATTGTGATGTCACAAAGAGGGGGAACACAGGGGCTGCAATGGCTGTGGTGTCACAAAGAGGGGGAATGTTTTGCTGCCCCCATTGTGATGTCACAAAGAGGGGGAACGCTGGGGCTGGCACGGCTGTGGTGTCACAAAGAGGGGGAATGTTGTGCTGCCCCCATTGTGATGTCACAAAGAGGAGGAACACAGGGGCTGCAATGGCTGTGGTGTCACAGAGTGGGAATGCAGGGGGTGCCGTGGTCTTTCTTTTAGTAAGTTTGGATCCTTGAAGTGTTTTGTAGGCCGTGTCAGTTTAATTGGGAGCGCTAAGGAAAAAGTGCGGAGGTGTGGAGGACTGAGGTGAAGTTGCAGGGATTTGGAAAGGGGGAGGAAAAGCAAGAAAGCAAGAAAGCAAGAAAGCAAGAAAGCAAGAATGCAAGAAAGCAAGAAAGCAAGCAAGAAAGCAAGAAAGCAAGAAAGCAAGAAAGCAAGAAAGCAAGCAAGCAAGAAAGAAAGAAAGAAAGAAAGAGTCCTGGTGTTGTCATTACTAGCATCTGGAGCTTGACTGGAATCTGATGTTTGCTGCCCCCGGCAGTGCCCAGAGGTGGCAATTTCCAGGGCCTGGTGTCCTGGTCCAGGCAATTGGCAGCACCTGCAGTGCCTAGGTGGTACCTTTGCCGGCACCGGTGCCAGGCAGCTGGGCCAATTTCCTGCTGCTGGGGCCCTCGGGAGCCTGGCTGAGCAGGAAAGGTGAGGCTGAGGCAGGAGATCTCCTTGCGGCTGCAGCAAAGGCCGGGTGCACACACACCTTGCCGGCGCTGTGCCCTGGGCCAAGTAGCATTGTGCCCCAGGGGCTGCGCCTAACTTTCTTCTGGCAGGCAGCTTGTGAACATGGAGTGTGGAGAAGGCAGAGGTGACTGTCAGCTTTGTGCAGTGCTAGCAAAGGATGCTGCCTGTGAAGCAGCCTGGGAGCAGGCTTGACGTGCCAGCAGCGGCCAATTGAGAGGCCTTTTCTTCCCTGCGGGCTGAGGCCCTGAGCCTTGCCCTTTGCCAGGGCCCGTGAGTGCCTGCCCAGGGGCCTTTTGCACAGGGGTGAGAGAAGTGCTGCTGCAAGGCTGTCCTCAAGCTACTTTTGCTGCAGATGGAGCTGAGGACTGCTGATTGCTTGCAGTCTCAGGTGCTGTTTGTGTGCAGGTGGAAGTGCTGAGGGAGGGAGCAGCTCAGCTGGGGGCCAAGAAGTCTTCTTCTTTTGGCGGTTTTTGTTTCTTTCTTTGAACGACTCCCCCCTAGCAGCTCTGGGCGGGGCTGAGTAAGTGTATCTGAAACAGGCCTGTGGCACTGTGGGGGTGGCCAAGGTGATTTTCCTCGAGCTGTGTGCAGAGAAATAAATGCCCATCAGTCCCAGCCAGAGCAGTTCAGTGGCCGGTCAGTTTTGTTGCTTAGACGCAGCTCAGGACGCTTCCCTTTGGGCGTCTCCAGGGAGGTAACGCTGGGGCTGGCACGGCTGTGGTGTCACAAAGAGGGGGAATGTTGTGCTGCCGCCATTGTGATGTCACAAAGAGGGGGAACACAGGGGCTGCAATGGCTGTGGTGTCACAAAGAGGGGGAACGTTTTGCTGCCGCCATTGTGATGTCACAAAGAGGAGGAACACAGGGGCTGCAATGGCTGTGGTGTCACAAAGAGGGGGAATGTTGTGCTGCCGCCATTGTGATGTCACAAAGAGGGGGAACACAGGGGCTGCAATGGCTGTGGTGTCACAAAGAAGGGGAACGTTTTGCTGCCCCCATTGTGATGTCACAAAGAGGGGGAACACAGGGGCTGCAATGGCTGTGGTGTCACAAAGAGGGGGAATGTTGTGCTGCCCCCATTGTGATGTCACAAAGAGGGGGAACGCTGGGGCTGGCACGGCTGTGGTGTCACAAAGAGGGGGAATGTTTTGCTGCCCCCATTGTGATGTCACAAAGAGGAGGAACACAGGGGCTGCAATGGCTGTGGTGTCACAGAGTGGGAATGCAGGGGGTGCCGTGGTCTTTCTTTTAGTAAGTTTGGATCCTTGAAGTGTTTTGTAGGCCGTGTCAGTTTAATTGGGAGGGCTAAGGAAAAAGTGCGGAGGTGTGGAGGACTGAGGTGAAGTTGCAGGGATTTGGAAAGGCGGAGGAAAAGCAAGAAAGCAAGAAAGCAAGAAAGCAAGAATGCAAGAAAGCAAGAAAGCAAGCAAGAAAGCAAGCAAGAAAGCAAGCAAGAAAGCAAGCAAGCAAGCAAGCAAGAAAGCAAGAAAGCAAGAAAGCAAGAAAGCAAGAAAGAAAGAAAGCAAGCAAGAAAGAAAGAGTCCTGGTGTTGTCATTACTAGCATCTGGAGCTTGACTGGAATCTGATGTTTGCTGCCCCCGGCAGTGCCCAGAGGTGGCAATTTCCAGGGCCTGGTGTCCTGGTCCAGGCAATTGGCAGCACCTGCAGTGCCTAGGTGGTACCTTTGCCGGCACCGGTGCCAGGCAGCTGGGCCAATTTCCTGCTGCTGGGGCCCTCGGGAGCCTGGCTGAGCAGGAAAGGTGAGGCTGAGGCAGGAGATCTCCTTGCGGCTGCAGCAAAGGCCGGGTGCACACACACCTTGCCGGCGCTGTGCCCTGGGCCAAGTAGCATTGTGGCCCAGGGGCTGCGCGTAACTTTCTTCTGGCAGGCAGCTTGTGAACATGGAGTGTGGAGAAGGCAGAGGTGACTGTCAGCTTTGTGCAGTGCTAGCAAAGGATGCTGCCTGTGAAGCAGCCTGGGAGCAGGCTTGACGTGCCAGCAGCGGCCAATTGAGAGGCCTTTTCTTCCCTGCGGGCTGAGGCCCTGAGCCTTGCCCTTTGCCAGGGCCCGTGAGTGCCTGCCCAGGGGCCTTTTGCACAGGGGTGAGAGAAGTGCTGCTGCAAGGCTGTCCTCAAGCTACTTTTGCTGCAGATGGAGCTGAGGACTGCTGATTGCTTGCAGTCTCAGGTGCTGTTTGTGTGCAGGTGCAAGTGCTGAGGGAGGGAGCAGCTCAGCTGGGGGCCAAGAAGTCTTCTTCTTTTGGCGGTTTTTGTTTCTTTCTTTGAACGACTCCCCCCTAGCAGCTCTGGGCGGGGCTGAGTAAGTGTATCTGAAACAGGCCTGTGGCACTGTGGGGGTGGCCAAGGTGATTTTCCTCGAGCTGTGTGCAGAGAAATAAATGCCCATCAGTCCCAGCCAGAGCAGTTCAGTGGCCGGTCAGTTTTGTTGCTTAGACGCAGCTCAGGACGCTTCCCTTTGGGCGTCTCCAGGGAGGTAACGCTGGGGCTGGCACGGCTGTGGTGTCACAAAGAGGGGGAATGTTTTGCTGCCCCCATTGTGATGTCACAAAGAGGAGGAACACAGGGGCTGCAATGGCTGTGGTGTCACAAAGAGGGGGAACGTTTTGCTGCCCCCATTGTGATGTCACAAAGAGGGGGAACACAGGGGCTGCAATGGCTGTGGTGTCACAAAGAGGGGGAATGTTTTGCTGCCCCCATTGTGATGTCACAAAGAGGGGGAACGCTGGGGCTGGCACGGCTGTGGTGTCACAAAGAGGGGGAATGTTGTGCTGCCCCCATTGTGATGTCACAAAGAGGAGGAACACAGGGGCTGCAATGGCTGTGGTGTCACAGAGTGGGAATGCAGGGGGTGCCGTGGTCTTTCTTTTAGTAAGTTTGGATCCTTGAAGTGTTTTGTAGGCCGTGTCAGTTTAATTGGGAGCGCTAAGGAAAAAGTGCGGAGGTGTGGAGGACTGAGGTGAAGTTGCAGGGATTTGGAAAGGGGGAGGAAAAGCAAGAAAGCAAGAAAGCAAGAAAGCAAGAATGCAAGAAAGCAAGAAAGCAAGCAAGAAAGCAAGAAAGCAAGTAAGCAAGAAAGCAAGAAAGCAAGCAAGCAAGAAAGAAAGAAAGAAAGAAAGAGTCCTGGTGTTGTCATTACTAGCATCTGGAGCTTGACTGGAATCTGATGTTTGCTGCCCCCGGCAGTGCCCAGAGGTGGCAATTTCCAGGGCCTGGTGTCCTGGTCCAGGCAATTGGCAGCACCTGCAGTGCCTAGGTGGTACCTTTGCCGGCACCGGTGCCAGGCAGCTGGGCCAATTTCCTGCTGCTGGGGCCCTCGGGAGCCTGGCCGAGCAGGAAAGGTGAGGCTGAGGCAGGAGATCTCCTTGCGGCTGCAGCAAAGGCCGGGTGCACACACACCTTGCCGGCGCTGTGCCCTGGGCCAAGTAGGATTGTGCCCCAGGGGCTGCGCCTAACTTTCTTCTGGCAGGCAGCTTGTGAACATGGAGTGTGGAGAAGGCAGAGGTGACTGTCAGCTTTGTGCAGTCCTAGCAAAGGGTGCTGCCTGTGAAGCAGCCTGGGAGCAGGCTTGACGTGCCAGCAGCGGCCAATTGAGAGGCCTTTTCTTCCCTGCGGGCTGAGGCCCTGAGCCTTGCCCTTTGCCAGGGCCCGTGAGTGCCTGCCCAGGGGCCTTTTGCACAGGGGTGAGAGAAGTGCTGCTGCAAGGCTGTCCTCAAGCTACTTTTGCTGCAGATGGAGCTGAGGACTGCTGATTGCTTGCAGTCTCAGGTGCTGTTTGTGTGCAGGTGGAAGTGCTGAGGGAGGGAGCAGCTCAGCTGGGGGCCAAGAAGTCTTCTTCTTTTGGCGGTTTTTGTTTCTTTCTTTGAACGACTCCCCCCTAGCAGCTCTGGGCGGGGCTGAGTAAGTGTATCTGAAACAGGCCTGTGGCACTGTGGGGGTGGCCAAGGTGATTTTCCTCGAGCTGTGTGCAGAGAAATAAATGCCCATCAGTCCCAGCCAGAGCAGTTCAGTGGCCGGTCAGTTTTGTTGCTTAGACGCAGCTCAGGACGCTTCCCTTTGGGCGTCTCCAGGGAGGTAACGCTGGGGCTGGCACGGCTGTGGTGTCACAAAGAGGGGGAATGTTTTGCTGCCCCCATTGTGATGTCACAAAGAGGAGGAACACAGGGGCTGCAATGGCTGTGGTGTCACAAAGAGGGGGAATGTTGTGCTGCCGCCATTGTGATGTCACAAAGAGGGGGAACACAGGGGCTGCAATGGCTGTGGTGTCACAAAGAGGGGGAACGTTTTGCTGCCCCCATTGTGATGTCACAAAGAGGGGGAACACAGGGGCTGCAATGGCTGTGGTGTCACAAAGAGGGGGAATGTTTTGCTGCCCCCATTGTGATGTCACAAAGAGGGGGAGCACAGGGGCTGCAATGGCTGTGGTGTCACAAAGAGGGGGAATGTTGTGCTGCCCCCATTGTGATGTCACAAAGAGGGGGAACGCTGGGGCTGGCACGGCTGTGGTGTCACAAAGAGGGGGAATGTTGTGCTGCCCCCATTGTGATGTCACAAAGAGGAGGAACACAGGGGCTGCAATGGCTGTGGTGTCACAGAGTGGGAATGCAGGGGGTGCCGTGGTCTTTCTTTTAGTAAGTTTGGATCCTTGAAGTGTTTTGTAGGCCGTGTCAGTTTAATTGGGAGCGCTAAGGAAAAAGTGCGGAGGTGTGGAGGACTGAGGTGAAGTTGCAGGGATTTGGAAAGGGGGAGGAAAAGCAAGAAAGCAAGAAAGCAAGAAAGCAAGAAAGCAAGAATGCAAGAAAGCAAGAAAGCAAGCAAGAAAGCAAGAAAGCAAGAAAGCAAGAAAGCAAGAAAGCAAGCAAGCAAGAAAGAAAGAAAGAAAGAAAGAGTCCTGGTGTTGTCATTACTAGCATCTGGAGCTTGACTGGAATCTGATGTTTGCTGCCCCCGGCAGTGCCCAGAGGTGGCAATTTCCAGGGCCTGGTGTCCTGGTCCAGGCAATTGGCAGCACCTGCAGTGCCTAGGTGGTACCTTTGCCGGCACCGGTGCCAGGCAGCTGGGCCAATTTCCTGCTGCTGGGGCCCTCGGGAGCCTGGCTGAGCAGGAAAGGTGAGGCTGAGGCAGGAGATCTCCTTGCGGCTGCAGCAAAGGCCGGGTGCACACACACCTTGCCGGCGCTGTGCCCTGGGCCAAGTAGCATTGTGCCCCAGGGGCTGCGCCTAACTTTCTTCTGGCAGGCAGCTTGTGAACATGGAGTGTGGAGAAGGCAGAGGTGACTGTCAGCTTTGTGCAGTCCTCGCAAAGGATGCTGCCTGTGAAGCAGCCTGGGAGCAGGCTTGACGTGCCAGCAGCGGCCAATTGAGAGGCCTTTTCTTCCCTGCGGGCTGAGGCCCTGAGCCTTGCCCTTTGCCAGGGCCCGTGAGTGCCTGCCCAGGGGCCTTTTGCACAGGGGTGAGAGAAGTGCTGCTGCAAGGCTGTCCTCAAGCTACTTTTGCTGCAGATGGAGCTGAGGACTGCTGATTGCTTGCAGTCTCAGGTGCTGTTTGTGTGCAGGTGGAAGTGCTGAGGGAGGGAGCAGCTCAGCTGGGGGCCAAGAAGTCTTCTTCTTTTGGCGGTTTTTGTTTCTTTCTTTGAACGACTCCCCCCTAGCAGCTCTGGGTGGGGCTGAGTAAGTGTATCTGAAACAGGCCTGTGGCACTGTGGGGGTGGCCAAGGTGATTTTCCTCGAGCTGTGTGCAGAGAAATAAATGCCCATCAGTCCCAGCCAGAGCAGTTCAGTGGCCGGTCAGTTTTGTTGCTTAGACGCAGCTCAGGACGCTTCCCTTTGGGCGTCTCCAGGGAGGTAACGCTGGGGCTGGCACGGCTGTGGTGTCACAAAGAGGGGGAATGTTGTGCTGCCGCCATTGTGATGTCACAAAGAGGGGGAACACAGGGGCTGCAATGGCTGTGGTGTCACAAAGAGGGGGAACGTTTTGCTGCCGCCATTGTGATGTCACAAAGAGGAGGAACACAGGGGCTGCAATGGCTGTGGTGTCACAAAGAGGGGGAATGTTGTGCTGCCGCCATTGTGATGTCACAAAGAGGGGGAACACAGGGGCTGCAATGGCTGTGGTGTCACAAAGAAGGGGAACGTTTTGCTGCCCCCATTGTGATGTCACAAAGAGGGGGAACACAGGGGCTGCAATGGCTGTGGTGTCACAAAGAGGGGGAATGTTGTGCTGCCCCCATTGTGATGTCACAAAGAGGGGGAACGCTGGGGCTGGCACGGCTGTGGTGTCACAAAGAGGGGGAATGTTTTGCTGCCCCCATTGTGATGTCACAAAGAGGAGGAACACAGGGGCTGCAATGGCTGTGGTGTCACAGAGTGGGAATGCAGGGGGTGCCGTGGTCTTTCTTTTAGTAAGTTTGGATCCTTGAAGTGTTTTGTAGGCCGTGTCAGTTTAATTGGGAGGGCTAAGGAAAAAGTGCGGAGGTGTGGAGGACTGAGGTGAAGTTGCAGGGATTTGGAAAGGCGGAGGAAAAGCAAGAAAGCAAGAAAGCAAGAAAGCAAGAATGCAAGAAAGCAAGAAAGCAAGCAAGAAAGCAAGCAAGAAAGCAAGCAAGAAAGCAAGCAAGCAAGCAAGCAAGAAAGCAAGAAAGCAAGAAAGCAAGAAAGCAAGAAAGAAAGAAAGCAAGCAAGAAAGAAAGAGTCCTGGTGTTGTCATTACTAGCATCTGGAGCTTGACTGGAATCTGATGTTTGCTGCCCCCGGCAGTGCCCAGAGGTGGCAATTTCCAGGGCCTGGTGTCCTGGTCCAGGCAATTGGCAGCACCTGCAGTGCCTAGGTGGTACCTTTGCCGGCACCGGTGCCAGGCAGCTGGGCCAATTTCCTGCTGCTGGGGCCCTCGGGAGCCTGGCTGAGCAGGAAAGGTGAGGCTGAGGCAGGAGATCTCCTTGCGGCTGCAGCAAAGGCCGGGTGCACACACACCTTGCCGGCGCTGTGCCCTGGGCCAAGTAGCATTGTGGCCCAGGGGCTGCGCCTAACTTTCTTCTGGCAGGCAGCTTGTGAACATGGAGTGTGGAGAAGGCAGAGGTGACCGTCAGCTTTGTGCAGTGCTAGCAAAGGATGCTGCCTGTGAAGCAGCCTGGGAGCAGGCTTGACGTGCCAGCAGCGGCCAATTGAGAGGCCTTTTCTTCCCTGCGGGCTGAGGCCCTGAGCCTTGCCCTTTGCCAGGGCCCGTGAGTGCCTGCCCAGGGGCCTTTTGCACAGGGGTGAGAGAAGTGCTGCTGCAAGGCTGTCCTCAAGCTACTTTTGCTGCAGATGGAGCTGAGGACTGCTGATTGCTTGCAGTCTCAGGTGCTGTTTGTGTGCAGGTGGAAGTGCTGAGGGAGGGAGCAGCTCAGCTGGGGGCCAAGAAGTCTTCTTCTTTTGGCGGTTTTTGTTTCTTTCTTTGAACGACTCCCCCCTAGCAGCTCTGGGCGGGGCTGAGTAAGTGTATCTGAAACAGGCCTGTGGCACTGTGGGGGTGGCCAAGGTGATTTTCCTCAAGCTGTGTGCAGAGAAATAAATGCCCATCAGTCCCAGCCAGAGCAGTTCAGTGGCCGGTCAGTTTTGTTGCTTAGACGCAGCTCAGGACGCTTCCCTTTGGGCGTCTCCAGGGAGGTAACGCTGGGGCTGGCACGGCTGTGGTGTCACAAAGAGGGGGAATGTTTTGCTGCCCCCATTGTGATGTCACAAAGAGGAGGAACACAGGGGCTGCAATGGCTGTGGTGTCACAAAGAGGGGGAACGTTTTGCTGCCCCCATTGTGATGTCACAAAGAGGGGGAACACAGGGGCTGCAATGGCTGTGGTGTCACAAAGAGGGGGAATGTTTTGCTGCCCCCATTGTGATGTCACAAAGAGGGGGAACGCTGGGGCTGGCACGGCTGTGGTGTCACAAAGAGGGGGAATGTTGTGCTGCCCCCATTGTGATGTCACAAAGAGGAGGAACACAGGGGCTGCAATGGCTGTGGTGTCACAGAGTGGGAATGCAGGGGGTGCCGTGGTCTTTCTTTTAGTAAGTTTGGATCCTTGAAGTGTTTTGTAGGCCGTGTCAGTTTAATTGGGAGCGCTAAGGAAAAAGTGCGGAGGTGTGGAGGACTGAGGTGAAGTTGCAGGGATTTGGAAAGGGGGAGGAAAAGCAAGAAAGCAAGAAAGCAAGAAAGCAAGAATGCAAGAAAGCAAGAAAGCAAGCAAGAAAGCAAGAAAGCAAGTAAGCAAGAAAGCAAGAAAGCAAGCAAGCAAGAAAGAAAGAAAGAAAGAAAGAGTCCTGGTGTTGTCATTACTAGCATCTGGAGCTTGACTGGAATCTGATGTTTGCTGCCCCCGGCAGTGCCCAGAGGTGGCAATTTCCAGGGCCTGGTGTCCTGGTCCAGGCAATTGGCAGCACCTGCAGTGCCTAGGTGGTACCTTTGCCGGCACCGGTGCCAGGCAGCTGGGCCAATTTCCTGCTGCTGGGGCCCTCGGGAGCCTGGCCGAGCAGGAAAGGTGAGGCTGAGGCAGGAGATCTCCTTGCGGCTGCAGCAAAGGCCGGGTGCACACACACCTTGCCGGCGCTGTGCCCTGGGCCAAGTAGGATTGTGCCCCAGGGGCTGCGCCTAACTTTCTTCTGGCAGGCAGCTTGTGAACATGGAGTGTGGAGAAGGCAGAGGTGACTGTCAGCTTTGTGCAGTCCTAGCAAAGGGTGCTGCCTGTGAAGCAGCCTGGGAGCAGGCTTGACGTGCCAGCAGCGGCCAATTGAGAGGCCTTTTCTTCCCTGCGGGCTGAGGCCCTGAGCCTTGCCCTTTGCCAGGGCCCGTGAGTGCCTGCCCAGGGGCCTTTTGCACAGGGGTGAGAGAAGTGCTGCTGCAAGGCTGTCCTCAAGCTACTTTTGCTGCAGATGGAGCTGAGGACTGCTGATTGCTTGCAGTCTCAGGTGCTGTTTGTGTGCAGGTGGAAGTGCTGAGGGAGGGAGCAGCTCAGCTGGGGGCCAAGAAGTCTTCTTCTTTTGGCGGTTTTTGTTTCTTTCTTTGAACGACTCCCCCCTAGCAGCTCTGGGCGGGGCTGAGTAAGTGTATCTGAAACAGGCCTGTGGCACTGTGGGGGTGGCCAAGGTGATTTTCCTCGAGCTGTGTGCAGAGAAATAAATGCCCATCAGTCCCAGCCAGAGCAGTTCAGTGGCCGGTCAGTTTTGTTGCTTAGACGCAGCTCAGGACGCTTCCCTTTGGGCGTCTCCAGGGAGGTAACGCTGGGGCTGGCACGGCTGTGGTGTCACAAAGAGGGGGAATGTTGTGCTGCCGCCATTGTGATGTCACAAAGAGGGGGAACACAGGGGCTGCAATGGCTGTGGTGTCACAAAGAGGGGGAACGTTTTGCTGCCGCCATTGTGATGTCACAAAGAGGAGGAACACAGGGGCTGCAATGGCTGTGGTGTCACAAAGAGGGGGAATGTTGTGCTGCCGCCATTGTGATGTCACAAAGAGGGGGAACACAGGGGCTGCAATGGCTGTGGTGTCACAAAGAAGGGGAACGTTTTGCTGCCCCCATTGTGATGTCACAAAGAGGGGGAACACAGGGGCTGCAATGGCTGTGGTGTCACAAAGAGGGGGAATGTTGTGCTGCCCCCATTGTGATGTCACAAAGAGGGGGAACGCTGGGGCTGGCACGGCTGTGGTGTCACAAAGAGGGGGAATGTTTTGCTGCCCCCATTGTGATGTCACAAAGAGGAGGAACACAGGGGCTGCAATGGCTGTGGTGTCACAGAGTGGGAATGCAGGGGGTGCCGTGGTCTTTCTTTTAGTAAGTTTGGATCCTTGAAGTGTTTTGTAGGCCGTGTCAGTTTAATTGGGAGGGCTAAGGAAAAAGTGCGGAGGTGTGGAGGACTGAGGTGAAGTTGCAGGGATTTGGAAAGGCGGAGGAAAAGAAAGAAAGCAAGAAAGCAAGAAAGCAAGAATGCAAGAAAGCAAGAAAGCAAGCAAGAAAGCAAGCAAGAAAGCAAGCAAGAAAGCAAGCAAGCAAGCAAGCAAGAAAGCAAGAAAGCAAGAAAGCAAGAAAGCAAGAAAGAAAGAAAGCAAGCAAGAAAGAAAGAGTCCTGGTGTTGTCATTACTAGCATCTGGAGCTTGACTGGAATCTGATGTTTGCTGCCCCCGGCAGTGCCCAGAGGTGGCAATTTCCAGGGCCTGGTGTCCTGGTCCAGGCAATTGGCAGCACCTGCAGTGCCTAGGTGGTACCTTTGCCGGCACCGGTGCCAGGCAGCTGGGCCAATTTCCTGCTGCTGGGGCCCTCGGGAGCCTGGCTGAGCAGGAAAGGTGAGGCTGAGGCAGGAGATCTCCTTGCGGCTGCAGCAAAGGCCGGGTGCACACACACCTTGCCGGCGCTGTGCCCTGGGCCAAGTAGCATTGTGGCCCAGGGGCTGCGCCTAACTTTCTTCTGGCAGGCAGCTTGTGAACATGGAGTGTGGAGAAGGCAGAGGTGACCGTCAGCTTTGTGCAGTGCTAGCAAAGGATGCTGCCTGTGAAGCAGCCTGGGAGCAGGCTTGACGTGCCAGCAGCGGCCAATTGAGAGGCCTTTTCTTCCCTGCGGGCTGAGGCCCTGAGCCTTGCCCTTTGCCAGGGCCCGTGAGTGCCTGCCCAGGGGCCTTTTGCACAGGGGTGAGAGAAGTGCTGCTGCAAGGCTGTCCTCAAGCTACTTTTGCTGCAGATGGAGCTGAGGACTGCTGATTGCTTGCAGTCTCAGGTGCTGTTTGTGTGCAGGTGGAAGTGCTGAGGGAGGGAGCAGCTCAGCTGGGGGCCAAGAAGTCTTCTTCTTTTGGCGGTTTTTGTTTCTTTCTTTGAACGACTCCCCCCTAGCAGCTCTGGGCGGGGCTGAGTAAGTGTATCTGAAACAGGCCTGTGGCACTGTGGGGGTGGCCAAGGTGATTTTCCTCAAGCTGTGTGCAGAGAAATAAATGCCCATCAGTCCCAGCCAGAGCAGTTCAGTGGCCGGTCAGTTTTGTTGCTTAGACGCAGCTCAGGACGCTTCCCTTTGGGCGTCTCCAGGGAGGTAACGCTGGGGCTGGCACGGCTGTGGTGTCACAAAGAGGGGGAATGTTTTGCTGCCCCCATTGTGATGTCACAAAGAGGAGGAACACAGGGGCTGCAATGGCTGTGGTGTCACAAAGAGGGGGAACGTTTTGCTGCCCCCATTGTGATGTCACAAAGAGGGGGAACACAGGGGCTGCAATGGCTGTGGTGTCACAAAGAGGGGGAATGTTTTGCTGCCCCCATTGTGATGTCACAAAGAGGGGGAACGCTGGGGCTGGCACGGCTGTGGTGTCACAAAGAGGGGGAATGTTGTGCTGCCCCCATTGTGATGTCACAAAGAGGAGGAACACAGGGGCTGCAATGGCTGTGGTGTCACAGAGTGGGAATGCAGGGGGTGCCGTGGTCTTTCTTTTAGTAAGTTTGGATCCTTGAAGTGTTTTGTAGGCCGTGTCAGTTTAATTGGGAGCGCTAAGGAAAAAGTGCGGAGGTGTGGAGGACTGAGGTGAAGTTGCAGGGATTTGGAAAGGGGGAGGAAAAGCAAGAAAGCAAGAAAGCAAGAAAGCAAGAATGCAAGAAAGCAAGAAAGCAAGCAAGAAAGCAAGAAAGCAAGTAAGCAAGAAAGCAAGAAAGCAAGCAAGCAAGAAAGAAAGAAAGAAAGAAAGAGTCCTGGTGTTGTCATTACTAGCATCTGGAGCTTGACTGGAATCTGATGTTTGCTGCCCCCGGCAGTGCCCAGAGGTGGCAATTTCCAGGGCCTGGTGTCCTGGTCCAGGCAATTGGCAGCACCTGCAGTGCCTAGGTGGTACCTTTGCCGGCACCGGTGCCAGGCAGCTGGGCCAATTTCCTGCTGCTGGGGCCCTCGGGAGCCTGGCCGAGCAGGAAAGGTGAGGCTGAGGCAGGAGATCTCCTTGCGGCTGCAGCAAAGGCCGGGTGCACACACACCTTGCCGGCGCTGTGCCCTGGGCCAAGTAGGATTGTGCCCCAGGGGCTGCGCCTAACTTTCTTCTGGCAGGCAGCTTGTGAACATGGAGTGTGGAGAAGGCAGAGGTGACTGTCAGCTTTGTGCAGTCCTAGCAAAGGGTGCTGCCTGTGAAGCAGCCTGGGAGCAGGCTTGACGTGCCAGCAGCGGCCAATTGAGAGGCCTTTTCTTCCCTGCGGGCTGAGGCCCTGAGCCTTGCCCTTTGCCAGGGCCCGTGAGTGCCTGCCCAGGGGCCTTTTGCACAGGGGTGAGAGAAGTGCTGCTGCAAGGCTGTCCTCAAGCTACTTTTGCTGCAGATGGAGCTGAGGACTGCTGATTGCTTGCAGTCTCAGGTGCTGTTTGTGTGCAGGTGGAAGTGCTGAGGGAGGGAGCAGCTCAGCTGGGGGCCAAGAAGTCTTCTTCTTTTGGCGGTTTTTGTTTCTTTCTTTGAACGACTCCCCCCTAGCAGCTCTGGGCGGGGCTGAGTAAGTGTATCTGAAACAGGCCTGTGGCACTGTGGGGGTGGCCAAGGTGATTTTCCTCGAGCTGTGTGCAGAGAAATAAATGCCCATCAGTCCCAGCCAGAGCAGTTCAGTGGCCGGTCAGTTTTGTTGCTTAGACGCAGCTCAGGACGCTTCCCTTTGGGCGTCTCCAGGGAGGTAACGCTGGGGCTGGCACGGCTGTGGTGTCACAAAGAGGGGGAATGTTTTGCTGCCCCCATTGTGATGTCACAAAGAGGAGGAACACAGGGGCTGCAATGGCTGTGGTGTCACAAAGAGGGGGAATGTTGTGCTGCCGCCATTGTGATGTCACAAAGAGGGGGAACACAGGGGCTGCAATGGCTGTGGTGTCACAAAGAGGGGAAACGTTTTGCTGCCGCCATTGTGATGTCACAAAGAGGGGGAACACAGGGGCTGCAATGGCTGTGGTGTCACAAAGAGGGGGAATGTTTTGCTGCCCCCATTGTGATGTCACAAAGAGGGGGAGCACAGGGGCTGCAATGGCTGTGGTGTCACAAAGAGGGGGAATGTTGTGCTGCCCCCATTGTGATGTCACAAAGAGGGGGAACGCTGGGGCTGGCACGGCTGTGGTGTCACAAAGAGGGGGAATGTTGTGCTGCCCCCATTGTGATGTCACAAAGAGGAGGAACACAGGGGCTGCAATGGCTGTGGTGTCACAGAGTGGGAATGCAGGGGGTGCCGTGGTCTTTCTTTTAGTAAGTTTGGATCCTTGAAGTGTTTTGTAGGCCGTGTCAGTTTAATTGGGAGCGCTAAGGAAAAAGTGCGGAGGTGTGGAGGACTGAGGTGAAGTTGCAGGGATTTGGAAAGGGGGAGGAAAAGCAAGAAAGCAAGAAAGCAAGAAAGCAAGAAAGCAAGAAAGCAAGAATGCAAGAAAGCTAGAAAGCAAGAAAGCAAGCAAGAAAGCAAGCAAGAAAGCAAGCAAGAAAGCAAGCAAGAAAGAAAGAGTACTGGTGTTGTCATTACTAGCATCTGGAGCTTGACTGGAATCTGAAGTTTGCTGCCCCCGGCAGTGCCCAGAGGTGGCAATTTCCAGGGCCTGGTGTCCTGGTCCAGGCAATTGGCAGCACCTGCAGTGCCTAGGTGGTACCTTTGCCGGCACCGGTGCCAGGCAGCTGGGCCAATTTCCTGCTGCTGGGGCCCTCGGGAGCCTGGCCGAGCAGGAAAGGTGAGGCTGAGGCAGGAGATCTCCTTGCGGCTGCAGCAAAGGCCGGGTGCACACACACCTTGCCGGCGCTGTGCCCTGGGCCAAGTAGCATTGTGCCCCAGGGGCTGCGCCTAACTTTCTTCTGGCAGGCAGCTTGTGAACATGGAGTGTGGAGAAGGCAGAGGTGACTGTCAGCTTTGTGCAGTCCTCGCAAAGGATGCTGCCTGTGAAGCAGCCTGGGAGCAGGCTTGACGTGCCAGCAGCGGCCAATTGAGAGGCCTTTTCTTCCCTGCGGGCTGAGGCCCTGAGCCTTGCCCTTTGCCAGGGCCCGTGAGTGCCTGCCCAGGGGCCTTTTGCACAGGGGTGAGAGAAGTGCTGCTGCAAGGCTGTCCTCAAGCTACTTTTGCTGCAGATGGAGCTGAGGACTGCTGATTGCTTGCAGTCTCAGGTGCTGTTTGTGTGCAGGTGGAAGTGCTGAGGGAGGGAGCAGCTCAGCTGCGGGCCAAGAAGTCTTCTTCTTTTGGCGGTTTTTGTTTCTTTCTTTGAACGACTCCCCCCTAGCAGCTCTGGGCGGGGCTGAGTAAGTGTATCTGAAACAGGCCTGTGGCACTGTGGGGGTGGCCAAGGTGATTTTCCTCGAGCTGTGTGCAGAGAAATAAATGCCCATCAGTCCCAGCCAGAGCAGTTCAGTGGCCGGTCAGTTTTGTTGCTTAGACGCAGCTCAGGACGCTTCCCTTTGGGCGTCTCCAGGGAGGTAACGCTGGGGCTGGCACGGCTGTGGTGTCACAAAGAGGGGGAATGTTTTGCTGCCCCCATTGTGATGTCACAAAGAGGAGGAACACAGGGGCTGCAATGGCTGTGGTGTCACAAAGAGGGGGAATGTTGTGCTGCCGCCATTGTGATGTCACAAAGAGGGGGAACACAGGGGCTGCAATGGCTGTGGTGTCACAAAGAGGGGAAACGTTTTGCTGCCGCCATTGTGATGTCACAAAGAGGGGGAACACAGGGGCTGCAATGGCTGTGGTGTCACAAAGAGGGGGAATGTTTTGCTGCCCCCATTGTGATGTCACAAAGAGGGGGAGCACAGGGGCTGCAATGGCTGTGGTGTCACAAAGAGGGGGAATGTTGTGCTGCCCCCATTGTGATGTCACAAAGAGGAGGAACACAGGGGCTGCAATGGCTGTGGTGTCACAGAGTGGGAATGCAGGGGGTGCCGTGGTCTTTCTTTTAGTAAGTTTGGATCCTTGAAGTGTTTTGTAGGCCGTGTCAGTTTAATTGGGAGGGCTAAGGAAAAAGTGCGGAGGTGTGGAGGACTGAGGTGAAGTTGCAGGGATTTGGAAAGGCGGAGGAAAAGCAAGAAAGCAAGAAAGCAAGAAAGCAAGAAAGCAAGAAAGCAAGCAAGAAAGCAAGCAAGAAAGCAAGCAAGAAAGCAAGCAAGCAAGAAAGCAAGAAAGCAAGAAAGCAAGAAAGCAAGAAAGAAAGAAAGAAAGAAAGAGTACTGGTGTTGTCATTACTAGCATCTGGAGCTTGACTGGAATCTGATGTTTGCTGCCCCCGGCAGTGCCCAGAGGTGGCAATTTCCAGGGCCTGGTGTCCTGGTCCAGGCAATTGGCAGCACCTGCAGTGCCTAGGTGGTACCTTTGCCGGCACCGGTGCCAGGCAGCTGGGCCAATTTCCTGCTGCTGGGGCCCTCGGGAGCCTGGCCGAGCAGGAAAGGTGAGGCTGAGGCAGGAGATCTCCTTGCGGCTGCAGCAAAGGCCGGGTGCACACACACCTTGCCGGCGCTGTGCCCTGGGCCAAGTAGCATTGTGCCCCAGGGGCTGCGCCTAACTTTCTTCTGGCAGGCAGCTTGTGAACATGGAGTGTGGAGAAGGCAGAGGTGACTGTCAGCTTTGTGCAGTCCTAGCAAAGGATGCTGCCTGTGAAGCAGCCTGGGAGCAGGCTTGACGTGCCAGCAGCGGCCAATTGAGAGGCCTTTTCTTCCCTGCGGGCTGAGGCCCTGAGCCTTGCCCTTTGCCAGGGCCCGTGAGTGCCTGCCCAGGGGCCTTTTGCACAGGGGTGAGAGAAGTGCTGCTGCAAGGCTGTCCTCAAGCTACTTTTGCTGCAGATGGAGCTGAGGACTGCTGATTGCTTGCAGTCTCAGGTGCTGTTTGTGTGCAGGTGGAAGTGCTGAGGGAGGGAGCAGCTCAGCTGGGGGCCAAGAAGTCTTCTTCTTTTGGCGGTTTTTGTTTCTTTCTTTGAACGACTCCCCCCTAGCAGCTCTGGGCGGGGCTGAGTAAGTGTATCTGAAACAGGCCTGTGGCACTGTGGGGGTGGCCAAGGTGATTTTCCTCGAGCTGTGTGCAGAGAAATAAATGCCCATCAGTCCCAGCCAGAGCAGTTCAGTGGCCGGTCAGTTTTGTTGCTTAGACGCAGCTCAGGACGCTTCCCTTTGGGCGTCTCCAGGGAGGTAACGCTGGGGCTGGCACGGCTGTGGTGTCACAAAGAGGGGGAACGTTTTCTGCCCCCATTGTGATGTCACAAAGAGGGGGAACACAGGGGCTGCAATGGCTGTGGTGTCACAAAGAGGGGGAATGTTGTGCTGCCCCCATTGTGATGTCACAAAGAGGGGGAACGCTGGGGCTGCAATGGCTGTGGTGTCACAAAGAGGGGGAGCACAGGGGCTGCAATGGCTGTGGTGTCACAAAGAGGGGGAATGTTGTGCTGCCCCCATTGTGATGTCACAAAGAGGGGGAACGCTGGGGCTGGCACGGCTGTGGTGTCACAAAGAGGGGGAATGTTGTGCTGCCCCCATTGTGATGTCACAAAGAGGAGGAACACAGGGGCTGCAATGGCTGTGGTGTCACAGAGTGGGAATGCAGGGGGTGCTGTGGTCTTTCTTTTAGTAAGTTTGGATCCTTGAAGTGTTTTGTAGGCCGTGTCAGTTTAATTGGGAGGGCTAAGGAAAAAGTGCGGAGGTGTGGAGGACTGAGGTGAAGTTGCAGGGATTTGGAAAGGCGGAGGAAAAGCAAGAAAGCAAGAAAGCAAGAAAGCAAGAAAGCAAGAATGCAAGAAAGCAAGAAAGCAAGCAAGAAAGCAAGCAAGAAAGCAAGAAAGCAAGAAAGCAAGAAAGCAAGAAAGCAAGAAAGCAAGAAAGAAAGAAAGAAAGAGTCCTGGTGTTGTCATTACTAGCATCTGGAGCTTGACTGGAATCTGATGTTTGCTGCCCCCGGCAGTGCCCAGAGGTGGCAATTTCCAGGGCCTGGTGTCCTGGTCCAGGCAATTGGCAGCACCTGCAGTGCCTAGGTGGTACCTTTGCCGGCACCGGTGCCAGGCAGCTGGGCCAATTTCCTGCTGCTGGGGCCCTCGGGAGCCTGGCCGAGCAGGAAAGGTGAGGCTGAGGCAGGAGATCTCCTTGCGGCTGCAGCAAAGGCCGGGTGCACACACACCTTGCCGGCGCTGTGCCCTGGGCCAAGTAGCATTGTGCCCCAGGGGCTGCGCGTAACTTTCTTCTGGCAGGCAGCTTGTGAACATGGAGTGTGGAGAAGGCAGAGGTGACTGTCAGCTTTGTGCAGTGCTAGCAAAGGATGCTGCCTGTGAAGCAGCCTGGGAGCAGGCTTGACGTGCCAGCAGCGGCCAATTGAGAGGCCTTTTCTTCCCTGCGGGCTGAGGCCCTGAGCCTTGCCCTTTGCCAGGGCCCGTGAGTGCCTGCCCAGGGGCCTTTTGCACAGGGGTGAGAGAAGTGCTGCTGCAAGGCTGTCCTCAAGCTACTTTTGCTGCAGATGGAGCTGAGGACTGCTGATTGCTTGCAGTCTCAGGTGCTGTTTGTGTGCAGGTGGAAGTGCTGAGGGAGGGAGCAGCTCAGCTGGGGGCCAAGAAGTCTTCTTCTTTTGGCGGTTTTTGTTTCTTTCTTTGAACGACTCCCCCCTAGCAGCTCTGGGCGGGGCTGAGTAAGTGTATCTGAAACAGGCCTGTGGCACTGTGGGGGTGGCCAAGGTGATTTTCCTCGAGCTGTGTGCAGAGAAATAAATGCCCATCAGTCCCAGCCAGAGCAGTTCAGTGGCCGGTCAGTTTTGTTGCTTAGACGCAGCTCAGGACGCTTCCCTTTGGGCGTCTCCAGGGAGGTAACGCTGGGGCTGGCACGGCTGTGGTGTCACAAAGAGGGGGAACGTTTTCTGCCCCCATTGTGATGTCACAAAGAGGGGGAACACAGGGGCTGCAATGGCTGTGGTGTCACAAAGAGGGGGAATGTTGTGCTGCCCCCATTGTGATGTCACAAAGAGGGGGAACGCTGGGGCTGCAATGGCTGTGGTGTCACAAAGAGGGGGAGCACAGGGGCTGCAATGGCTGTGGTGTCACAAAGAGGGGGAATGTTGTGCTGCCCCCATTGTGATGTCACAAAGAGGGGGAACGCTGGGGCTGGCACGGCTGTGGTGTCACAAAGAGGGGGAATGTTGTGCTGCCCCCATTGTGATGTCACAAAGAGGAGGAACACAGGGGCTGCAATGGCTGTGGTGTCACAGAGTGGGAATGCAGGGGGTGCTGTGGTCTTTCTTTTAGTAAGTTTGGATCCTTGAAGTGTTTTGTAGGCCGTGTCAGTTTAATTGGGAGGGCTAAGGAAAAAGTGCGGAGGTGTGGAGGACTGAGGTGAAGTTGCAGGGATTTGGAAAGGCGGAGGAAAAGCAAGAAAGCAAGAAAGCAAGAAAGCAAGAAAGCAAGAATGCAAGAAAGCAAGAAAGCAAGCAAGAAAGCAAGCAAGAAAGCAAGAAAGCAAGAAAGCAAGAAAGCAAGAAAGCAAGAAAGAAAGAAAGAAAGAGTCCTGGTGTTGTCATTACTAGCATCTGGAGCTTGACTGGAATCTGATGTTTGCTGCCCCCGGCAGTGCCCAGAGGTGGCAATTTCCAGGGCCTGGTGTCCTGGTCCAGGCAATTGGCAGCACCTGCAGTGCCTAGGTGGTACCTTTGCCGGCACCGGTGCCAGGCAGCTGGGCCAATTTCCTGCTGCTGGGGCCCTCGGGAGCCTGGCCGAGCAGGAAAGGTGAGGCTGAGGCAGGAGATCTCCTTGCGGCTGCAGCAAAGGCCGGGTGCACACACACCTTGCCGGCGCTGTGCCCTGGGCCAAGTAGCATTGTGCCCCAGGGGCTGCGCCTAACTTTCTTCTGGCAGGCAGCTTGTGAACATGGAGTGTGGAGAAGGCAGAGGTGACTGTCAGCTTTGTGCAGTGCTAGCAAAGGATGCTGCCTGTGAAGCAGCCTGGGAGCAGGCTTGACGTGCCAGCAGCGGCCAATTGAGAGGCCTTTTCTTCCCTGCGGGCTGAGGCCCTGAGCCTTGCCCTTTGCCAGGGCCCGTGAGTGCCTGCCCAGGGGCCTTTTGCACAGGGGTGAGAGAAGTGCTGCTGCAAGGCTGTCCTCAAGCTACTTTTGCTGCAGATGGAGCTGAGGACTGCTGATTGCTTGCAGTCTCAGGTGCTGTTTGTGTGCAGGTGGAAGTGCTGAGGGAGGGAGCAGCTCAGCTGGGGGCCAAGAAGTCTTCTTCTTTTGGCGGTTTTTGTTTCTTTCTTTGAACGACTCCCCCCTAGCAGCTCTGGGCGGGGCTGAGTAAGTGTATCTGAAACAGGCCTGTGGCACTGTGGGGGTGGCCAAGGTGATTTTCCTCGAGCTGTGTGCAGAGAAATAAATGCCCATCAGTCCCAGCCAGAGCAGTTCAGTGGCCGGTCAGTTTTGTTGCTTAGACGCAGCTCAGGACGCTTCCCTTTGGGCGTCTCCAGGGAGGTAACGCTGGGGCTGGCACGGCTGTGGTGTCACAAAGAGGGGGAATGTTTTGCTGCCCCCATTGTGATGTCACAAAGAGGAGGAACACAGGGGCTGCAATGGCTGTGGTGTCACAAAGAGGGCGAATGTTGTGCTGCCGCCATTGTGATGTCACAAAGAGGGGGAACACAGGGGCTGCAAAGGCTGTGGTGTCACAAAGAGGGGGAACGTTTTGCTGCCGCCATTGTGATGTCACAAAGAGGGGGAACACAGGGGCTGCAATGGCTGTGGTGTCACAAAGAGGGGGAATGTTGTGCTGCCCCCATTGTGATGTCACAAAGAGGGGGAGCACAGGGGCTGCAATGGCTGTGGTGTCACAAAGAGGGGGAATGTTTTGCTGCCCCCATTGTGATGTCACAAAGAGGGGGAACGCTGGGGCTGGCACGGCTGTGGTGTCACAAAGAGGGGGAATGTTGTGCTGCCCCCATTGTGATGTCACAAAGAGGAGGAACACAGGGGCTGCAATGGCTGTGGTGTCACAGAGTGGGAATGCAGGGGGTGCCGTGGTCTTTCTTTTAGTAAGTTTGGATCCTTGAAGTGTTTTGTAGGCCGTGTCAGTTTAATTGGGAGGGCTAAGGAAAAAGTGCGGAGGTGTGGAGGACTGAGGTGAAGTTGCAGGGATTTGGAAAGGCGGAGGAAAAGCAAGAAAGCAAGAAAGCAAGAAAGCAAGAAAGCAAGAAAGCAAGAAAGCAAGCAAGAAAGCAAGCAAGAAAGCAAGCAAGAAAGCAAGAAAGCAAGAAAGCAAGAAAGCAAGAAAGCAAGAAAGCAAGCAAGAAAGGAAGCAAGAAAGAAAGAGTACTGGTGTTGTCATTACTAGCATCTGGAGCTTGACTGGAATCTGAAGTTTGCTGCCCCCGCGGCAGTGCCCAGAGGTGGCAATTTCCAGGGCCTGGTGTCCTGGTCCAGGCAATTGGCAGCACCTGCAGTGCCTAGGTGGTACCTTTGCCGGCACCGGTGCCAGGCAGCTGGGCCAATTTCCTGCTGCTGGGGCCCTCGGGAGCCTGGCCGAGCAGGAAAGGTGAGGCTGAGGCAGGAGATCTCCTTGCGGCTGCAGCAAAGGCCGGGTGCACACACACCTTGCCGGCGCTGTGCCCTGGGCCAAGTAGCATTGTGCCCCAGGGGCTGCGCCTAACTTTCTTCTGGCAGGCAGCTTGTGAACATGGAGTGTGGAGAAGGCAGAGGTGACTGTCAGCTTTGTGCAGTCCTAGCAAAGGATGCTGCCTGTGAAGCAGCCTGGGAGCAGGCTTGACGTGCCAGCAGCGGCCAATTGAGAGGCCTTTTCTTCCCTGCGGGCTGAGGCCCTGAGCCTTGCCCTTTGCCAGGGCCCGTGAGTGCCTGCCCAGGGGCCTTTTGCACAGGGGTGAGAGAAGTGCTGCTGCAAGGCTGTCCTCAAGCTACTTTTGCTGCAGATGGAGCTGAGGACTGCTGATTGCTTGCAGTCTCAGGTGCTGTTTGTGTGCAGGTGGAAGTGCTGAGGGAGGGAGCAGCTCAGCTGGGGGCCAAGAAGTCTTCTTCTTTTGGCGGTTTTTGTTTCTTTCTTTGAACGACTCCCCCCTAGCAGCTCTGGGCGGGGCTGAGTAAGTGTATCTGAAACAGGCCTGTGGCACTGTGGGGGTGGCCAAGGTGATTTTCCTCGAGCTGTGTGCAGAGAAATAAATGCCCATCAGTCCCAGCCAGAGCAGTTCAGTGGCCGGTCAGTTTTGTTGCTTAGACGCAGCTCAGGACGCTTCCCTTTGGGCGTCTCCAGGGAGGTAACGCTGGGGCTGGCACGGCTGTGGTGTCACAAAGAGGGGGAATGTTTTGCTGCCCCCATTGTGATGTCACAAAGAGGAGGAACACAGGGGCTGCAATGGCTGTGGTGTCACAAAGAGGGGGAATGTTTTGCTGCCCCCATTGTGATGTCACAAAGAGGGGGAGCGCAGGGGCTGCAATGGCTGTGGTGTCACAAAGAAGGGGAACGTTTTGCTGCCGCCATTGTGATGTCACAAAGAGGGGGAACACAGGGGCTGCAATGGCTGTGGTGTCACAAAGAGGGGGAATGTTGTGCTGCCGCCATTGTGATGTCACAAAGAGGGGGAACACAGGGGCTGCAATGGCTGTGGTGTCACAAAGAAGGGGAACGTTTTGCTGCCCCCATTGTGATGTCACAAAGAGGGGGAACACAGGGGCTGCAATGGCTGTGGTGTCACAAAGAGGGGGAATGTTGTGCTGCCCCCATTGTGATGTCACAAAGAGGGGGAACGCTGGGGCTGGCACGGCTGTGGTGTCACAAAGAGGGGGAATGTTTTGCTGCCCCCATTGTGATGTCACAAAGAGGAGGAACACAGGGGCTGCAATGGCTGTGGTGTCACAGAGTGGGAATGCAGGGGGTGCCGTGGTCTTTCTTTTAGTAAGTTTGGATCCTTGAAGTGTTTTGTAGGCCGTGTCAGTTTAATTGGGAGGGCTAAGGAAAAAGTGCGGAGGTGTGGAGGACTGAGGTGAAGTTGCAGGGATTTGGAAAGGCGGAGGAAAAGCAAGAAAGCAAGAAAGCAAGAAAGCAAGAAAGCAAGAAAGCAAGAATGCAAGAAAGCAAGAAAGCAAGCAAGAAAGCAAGCAAGAAAGCAAGCAAGCAAGAAAGCAAGAAAGCAAGAAAGCAAGAAAGAAAGAAAGAAAGAAAGAAAGAAAGAAAGAAAGAGTCCTGGTGTTGTCATTACTAGCATCTGGAGCTTGACTGGAATCTGATGTTTGCTGCCCCCGGCAGTGCCCAGAGGTGGCAATTTCCAGGGCCTGGTGTCCTGGTCCAGGCAATTGGCAGCACCTGCAGTGCCTAGGTGGTACCTTTGCCGGCACCGGTGCCAGGCAGCTGGGCCAATTTCCTGCTGCTGGGGCCCTCGGGAGCCTGGCTGAGCAGGAAAGGTGAGGCTGAGGCAGGAGATCTCCTTGCGGCTGCAGCAAAGGCCGGGTGCACACACACCTTGCCGGCGCTGTGCCCTGGGCCAAGTAGCATTGTGCCCCAGGGGCTGCGCCTAACTTTCTTCTGGCAGGCAGCTTGTGAACATGGAGTGTGGAGAAGGCAGAGGTGACTGTCAGCTTTGTGCAGTCCTAGCAAAGGATGCTGCCTGTGAAGCAGCCTGGGAGCAGGCTTGACGTGCCAGCAGCGGCCAATTGAGAGGCCTTTTCTTCCCTGCGGGCTGAGGCCCTGAGCCTTGCCCTTTGCCAGGGCCCGTGAGTGCCTGCCCAGGGGCCTTTTGCACAGGGGTGAGAGAAGTGCTGCTGCAAGGCTGTCCTCAAGCTACTTTTGCTGCAGATGGAGCTGAGGACTGCTGATTGCTTGCAGTCTCAGGTGCTGTTTGTGTGCAGGTGGAAGTGCTGAGGGAGGGAGCAGCTCAGCTGGGGGCCAAGAAGTCTTCTTCTTTTGGCGGTTTTTGTTTCTTTCTTTGAACGACTCCCCCCTAGCAGCTCTGGGCGGGGCTGAGTAAGTGTATCTGAAACAGGCCTGTGGCACTGTGGGGGTGGCCAAGGTGATTTTCCTCGAGCTGTGTGCAGAGAAATAAATGCCCATCAGTCCCAGCCAGAGCAGTTCAGTGGCCGGTCAGTTTTGTTGCTTAGACGCAGCTCAGGACGCTTCCCTTTGGGCGTCTCCAGGGAGGTAACGCTGGGGCTGGCACGGCTGTGGTGTCACAAAGACGGGGAACGTTTTCTGCCCCCATTGTGATGTCACAAAGAGGGGGAACACAGGGGCTGCAATGGCTGTGCTGTCACAAAGAGGGGGAATGTTGTGCTGCCCCCATTGTGATGTCACAAAGAGGGGGAACGCTGGGGCTGCAATGGCTGTGGTGTCACAAAGAGGGGGAGCACAGGGGCTGCAATGGCTGTGGTGTCACAAAGAGGGGGAATGTTGTGCTGCCCCCATTGTGATGTCACAAAGAGGGGGAACGCTGGGGCTGGCACGGCTGTGGTGTCACAAAGAGGGGGAATGTTGTGCTGCCCCCATTGTGATGTCACAAAGAGGAGGAACACAGGGGCTGCCATGGCTGTGGTGTCACAGAGTGGGAATGCAGGGGGTGCTGTGGTCTTTCTTTTAGTAAGTTTGGATCCTTGAAGTGTTTTGTAGGCCGTGTCAGTTTAATTGGGAGGGCTAAGGAAAAAGTGCGGAGGTGTGGAGGACTGAGGTGAAGTTGCAGGGATTTGGAAAGGCGGAGGAAAAGCAAGAAAGCAAGAAAGCAAGAAAGCAAGAAAGCAAGAATGCAAGAAAGCAAGAAAGCAAGCAAGAAAGCAAGCAAGAAAGCAAGAAAGTAAGAAAGCAAGAAAGCAAGAAAGCAAGAAAGAAAGAAAGAAAGAGTCCTGGTGTTGTCATTACTAGCATCTGGAGCTTGACTGGAATCTGATGTTTGCTGCCCCCGGCAGTGCCCAGAGGTGGCAATTTCCAGGGCCTGGTGTCCTGGTCCAGGCAATTGGCAGCACCTGCAGTGCCTAGGTGGTACCTTTGCCGGCACCGGTGCCAGGCAGCTGGGCCAATTTCCTGCTGCTGGGGCCCTCGGGAGCCTGGCCGAGCAGGAAAGGTGAGGCTGAGGCAGGAGATCTCCTTGCGGCTGCAGCAAAGGCCGGGTGCACACACACCTTGCCGGCGCTGTGCCCTGGGCCAAGTAGCATTGTGCCCCAGGGGCTGCGCCTAACTTTCTTCTGGCAGGCAGCTTGTGAACATGGAGTGTGGAGAAGGCAGAGGTGACTGTCAGCTTTGTGCAGTCCTAGCAAAGGATGCTGCCTGTGAAGCAGCCTGGGAGCAGGCTTGACGTGCCAGCAGCGGCCAATTGAGAGGCCTTTTCTTCCCTGCGGGCTGAGGCCCTGAGCCTTGCCCTTTGCCAGGGCCCGTGAGTGCCTGCCCAGGGGCCTTTTGCACAGGGGTGAGAGAAGTGCTGCTGCAAGGCTGTCCTCAAGCTACTTTTGCTGCAGATGGAGCTGAGGACTGCTGATTGCTTGCAGTCTCAGGTGCTGTTTGTGTGCAGGTGGAAGTGCTGAGGGAGGGAGCAGCTCAGCTGGGGGCCAAGAAGTCTTCTTCTTTTGGCGGTTTTTGTTTCTTTCTTTGAACGACTCCCCCCAAGCAGCTCTGGGCGGGGCTGAGTAAGTGTATCTGAAACAGGCCTGTGGCACTGTGGGGGTGGCCAAGGTGATTTTCCTCGAGCTGTGTGCAGAGAAATAAATGCCCATCAGTCCCAGCCAGAGCAGTTCAGTGGCCGGTCAGTTTTGTTGCTTAGACGCAGCTCAGGACGCTTCCCTTTGGGCGTCTCCAGGGAGGTAACGCTGGGGCTGGCACGGCTGTGGTGTCACAAAGAGGGGGAATGTTTTGCTGCCCCCATTGTGATGTCACAAAGAGGAGGAACACAGGGGCTGCAATGGCTGTGGTGTCACAAAGAGGGGGAATGTTGTGCTGCCGCCATTGTGATGTCACAAAGAGGGGGAACACAGGGGCTGCAATGGCTGTGGTGTCACAAAGAGGGGGAACGTTTTGCTGCCGCCATTGTGATGTCACAAAGAGGGGGAACACAGGGGCTGCAATGGCTGTGGTGTCACAAAGAGGGGGAATGTTTTGCTGCCCCCATTGTGATGTCACAAAGAGGGGGAGCACAGGGGCTGCAATGGCTGTGGTGTCACAAAGAGGGGGAATGTTGTGCTGCCCCCATTGTGATGTCACAAAGAGGGGGAACGCTGGGGCTGGCACGGCTGTGGTGTCACAAAGAGGGGGAATGTTGTGCTGCCCCCATTGTGATGTCACAAAGAGGAGGAACACAGGGGCTGCAATGGCTGTGGTGTCACAGAGTGGGAATGCAGGGGGTGCCGTGGTCTTTCTTTTAGTAAGTTTGGATCCTTGAAGTGTTTTGTAGGCCGTGTCAGTTTAATTGGGAGCGCTAAGGAAAAAGTGCGGAGGTGTGGAGGACTGAGGTGAAGTTGCAGGGATTTGGAAAGGCGGAGGAAAAGCAAGAAAGCAAGAAAGCAAGAAAGCAAGAAAGCAAGAAAGCAAGAAAGCAAGCAAGAAAGCCAGCAAGAAAGCAAGCAAGAAAGCAAGAAAGCAAGAAAGCAAGAAAGCAAGAGAGCAAGAAAGCAAGAAAGCAAGCAAGAAAGCAAGCAAGAAAGAAAGAGTCCTGGTGTTGTCATTACTAGCATCTGGAGCTTGACTGGAATCTGAAGTTTGCTGCCCCCGCGGCAGTGCCCAGAGGTGGCAATTTCCAGGGCCTGGTGTCCTGGTCCAGGCAATTGGCAGCACCTGCAGTGCCTAGGTGGTACCTTTGCCGGCACCGGTGCCAGGCAGCTGGGCCAATTTCCTGCTGCTGGGGCCCTCGGGAGCCTGGCCGAGCAGGAAAGGTGAGGCTGAGGCAGGAGATCTCCTTGCGGCTGCAGCAAAGGCCGGGTGCACACACACCTTGCCGGCGCTGTGCCCTGGGCCAAGTAGCATTGTGGCCCAGGGGCTGCGCGTAACTTTCTTCTGGCAGGCAGCTTGTGAACATGGAGTGTGGAGAAGGCAGAGGTGACTGTCAGCTTTGTGCAGTGCTAGCAAAGGATGCTGCCTGTGAAGCAGCCTGGGAGCAGGCTTGACGTGCCAGCAGCGGCCAATTGAGAGGCCTTTTCTTCCCTGCGGGCTGAGGCCCTGAGCCTTGCCCTTTGCCAGGGCCCGTGAGTGCCTGCCCAGGGGCCTTTTGCACAGGGGTGAGAGAAGTGCTGCTGCAAGGCTGTCCTCAAGCTACTTTTGCTGCAGATGGAGCTGAGGACTGCTGATTGCTTGCAGTCTCAGGTGCTGTTTGTGTGCAGGTGGAAGTGCTGAGGGAGGGAGCAGCTCAGCTGGGGGCCAAGAAGTCTTCTTCTTTTGGCGGTTTTTGTTTCTTTCTTTGAACGACTCCCCCCTAGCAGCTCTGGGCGGGGCTGAGTAAGTGTATCTGAAACAGGCCTGTGGCACTGTGGGGGTGGCCAAGGTGATTTTCCTCGAGCTGTGTGCAGAGAAATAAATGCCCATCAGTCCCAGCCAGAGCAGTTCAGTGGCCGGTCAGTTTTGTTGCTTAGACGCAGCTCAGGACGCTTCCCTTTGGGCGTCTCCAGGGAGGTAACGCTGGGGCTGGCACGGCTGTGGTGTCACAAAGAGGGGGAATGTTTTGCTGCCCCCATTGTGATGTCACAAAGAGGAGGAACACAGGGGCTGCAATGGCTGTGGTGTCACAAAGAGGGGGAACGTTTTGCTGCCCCCATTGTGATGTCACAAAGAGGGGGAACACAGGGGCTGCAATGGCTGTGGTGTCACAAAGAGGGGGAATGTTTTGCTGCCCCCATTGTGATGTCACAAAGAGGGGGAGCGCAGGGGCTGCAATGGCTGTGGTGTCACAAAGAGGGGGAATGTTGTGCTGCCTCCATTGTGATGTCACAAAGAGGGGGAACGCTGGGGCTGGCACGGCTGTGGTGTCACAAAGAGGGGGAATGTTGTGCTGCCCCCATTGTGATGTCACAAAGAGGAGGAACACAGGGGCTGCAATGGCTGTGGTGTCACAGAGTGGGAATGCAGGGGGTGCCGTGGTCTTTCTTTTAGTAAGTTTGGATCCTTGAAGTGTTTTGTAGGCCGTGTCAGTTTAATTGGGAGGGCTAAGGAAAAAGTGCGGAGGTGTGGAGGACTGAGGTGAAGTTGCAGGGATTTGGAAAGGCGGAGGAAAAGCAAGAAAGCAAGAAAGCAAGGAAGCAAGAAAGCAAGCAAGAAAGCAAGCAAGAAAGCAAGAAAGCAAGAAAGCAAGAAAGCAAGAAAGCAAGAAAACAAGAAAGAAAGAAAGAAAGAAAGAAAGAAAGAGTCCTGGTGTTGTCATTACTAGCATCTGGAGCTTGACTGGAATCTGATGTTTGCTGCCCCCGGCAGTGCCCAGAGGTGGCAATTTCCAGGGCCTGGTGTCCTGGTCCAGGCAATTGGCAGCACCTGCAGTGCCTAGGTGGTACCTTTGCCGGCACCGGTGCCAGGCAGCAGGGCCAATTTCCTGCTGCTGGGGCCCTCGGGAGCCTGGCTGAGCAGGAAAGGTGAGGCTGAGGCAGGAGATCTCCTTGCGGCTGCAGCAAAGGCCGGGTGCACACACACCTTGCCGGCGCTGTGCCCTGGGCCAAGTAGGATTGTGGCCCAGGGGCTGCGCCTAACTTTCTTCTGGCAGGCAGCTTGTGAACATGGAGTGTGGAGAAGGCAGAGGTGACTGTCAGCTTTGTGCAGTGCTAGCAAAGGATGCTGCCTGTGAAGCAGCCTGGGAGCAGGCTTGACGTGCCAGCAGCGGCCAATTGAGAGGCCTTTTCTTCCCTGCGGGCTGAGGCCCTGAGCCTTGCCCTTTGCCAGGGCCCGTGAGTGCCTGCCCAGGGGCCTTTTGCACAGGGGTGAGAGAAGTGCTGCTGCAAGGCTGTCCTCAAGCTACTTTTGCTGCAGATGGAGCTGAGGACTGCTGATTGCTTGCAGTCTCAGGTGCTGTTTGTGTGCAGGTGGAAGTGCTGAGGGAGGGAGCAGCTCAGCTGGGGGCCAAGAAGTCTTCTTCTTTTGGCGGTTTTTGTTTCTTTCTTTGAACGACTCCCCCCTAGCAGCTCTGGGCGGGGCTGAGTAAGTGTATCTGAAACAGGCCTGTGGCACTGTGGGGGTGGCCAAGGTGATTTTCCTCGAGCTGTGTGCAGAGAAATAAATGCCCATCAGTCCCAGCCAGAGCAGTTCAGTGGCCGGTCAGTTTTGTTGCTTAGACGCAGCTCAGGACGCTTCCCTTTGGGCGTCTCCAGGGAGGTAACGCTGGGGCTGCAATGGCTGTGGTGTCACAAAGAGGGGGAACGTTTTGCTGCCGCCATTGTGATGTCACAAAGAGGAGGAACACAGGGGCTGCAATGGCTGTGGTGTCACAAAGAGGGGGAATGTTTTGCTGCCCCCATTGTGATGTCACAAAGAGGAGGAACACAGGGGCTGCAATGGCTGTGGTGTCACAGAGTGGGAATGCAGGGGGTGCCGTGGTCTTTCTTTTAGTAAGTTTGGATCCTTGAAGTGTTTTGTAGGCCGTGTCAGTTTAATTGGGAGGGCTAAAGAAAAAGTGCGGAGGTGTGGAGGACTGAGGTGAAGTTGCAGGGATTTGGAAAGGCGGAGGAAAAGCAAGAAAGCAAGAAAGCAAGAAAGCAAGAATGCAAGAAAGCAAGAAAGCAAGCAAGAAAGCAAGCAAGAAAGCAAGCAAGAAAGAAAGAGTACTGGTGTTGTCATTACTAGCATCTGGAGCTTGACTGGAATCTGATGTTTGCTGCCCCCGGCAGTGCCCAGAGGTGGCAATTTTCAGGGCCTGGTGTCCTGGTCCAGGCAATTGGCAGCACCTGCAGTGCCTAGGTGGTACCTTTGCCGGCACCGGTGCCAGGCAGCTGGGCCAATTTCCTGCTGCTGGGGCCCTCGGGAGCCTGGCCGAGCAGGAAAGGTGAGGCTGAGGCAGGAGATCTCCTTGCGGCTGCAGCAAAGGCCGGGTGCACACACACCTTGCCGGCGCTGTGCCCTGGGCCAAGTAGGATTGTGCCCCAGGGGCTGCGCCTAACTTTCTTCTGGCAGGCAGCTTGTGAACATGGAGTGTGGAGAAGGCAGAGGTGACTGTCAGCTTTGTGCAGTCCTAGCAAAGGGTGCTGCCTGTGAAGCAGCCTGGGAGCAGGCTTGACGTGCCAGCAGCGGCCAATTGAGAGGCCTTTTCTTCCCTGCGGGCTGAGGCCCTGAGCCTTGCCCTTTGCCAGGGCCCGTGAGTGCCTGCCCAGGGGCCTTTTGCACAGGGGTGAGAGAAGTGCTGCTGCAAGGCTGTCCTCAAGCTACTTTTGCTGCAGATGGAGCTGAGGACTGCTGATTGCTTGCAGTCTCAGGTGCTGTTTGTGTGCAGGTGGAAGTGCTGAGGGAGGGAGCAGCTCAGCTGGGGGCCAAGAAGTCTTCTTCTTTTGGCGGTTTTTGTTTCTTTCTTTGAACGACTCCCCCCTAGCAGCTCTGGGCGGGGCTGAGTAAGTGTATCTGAAACAGGCCTGTGGCACTGTGGGGGTGGCCAAGGTGATTTTCCTCGAGCTGTGTGCAGAGAAATAAATGCCCATCAGTCCCAGCCAGAGCAGTTCAGTGGCCGGTCAGTTTTGTTGCTTAGACGCAGCTCAGGACGCTTCCCTTTGGGCGTCTCCAGGGAGGTAACGCTGGGGCTGGCACGGCTGTGGTGTCACAAAGAGGGGGAATGTTTTGCTGCCCCCATTGTGATGTCACAAAGAGGAGGAACACAGGGGCTGCAATGGCTGTGGTGTCACAAAGAGGGGGAACGTTTTGCTGCCCCCATTGTGATGTCACAAAGAGGGGGAACACAGGGGCTGCAATGGCTGTGGTGTCACAAAGAGGGGGAATGTTTTGCTGCCCCCATTGTGATGTCACAAAGAGGGGGAACACAGGGGCTGCAATGGCTGTGGTGTCACAAAGAGGGGGAATGTTGTGCTGCCTCCATTGTGATGTCACAAAGAGGGGGAACGCTGGGGCTGGCACGGCTGTGGTGTCACAAAGAGGGGGAATGTTGTGCTGCCCCCATTGTGATGTCACAAAGAGGAGGAACACAGGGGCTGCAATGGCTGTGGTGTCACAGAGTGGGAATGCAGGGGGTGCCGTGGTCTTTCTTTTAGTAAGTTTGGATCCTTGAAGTGTTTTGTAGGCCGTGTCAGTTTAATTGGGAGGGCTAAGGAAAAAGTGCGGAGGTGTGGAGGACTGAGGTGAAGTTGCAGGGATTTGGAAAGGCGGAGGAAAAGCAAGAAAGCAAGAAAGCAAGAAAGCAAGAAAGCAAGCAAGAAAGCAAGCAAGAAAGCAAGCAAGAAAGCAAGAAAGCAAGAAAGCAAGAAAGCAAGAAAGCAAGAGAGCAAGAAAGCAAGAAAGCAAGCAAGAAAGCAAGCAAGAAAGAAAGAGTACTGGTGTTGTCATTACTAGCATCTGGAGCTTGACTGGAATCTGAAGTTTGCTGCCCCCGCGGCAGTGCCCAGAGGTGGCAATTTCCAGGGCCTGGTGTCCTGGTCCAGGCAATTGGCAGCACCTGCAGTGCCTAGGTGGTACCTTTGCCGGCACCGGTGCCAGGCAGCTGGGCCAATTTCCTGCTGCTGGGGCCCTCGGGAGCCTGGCCGAGCAGGAAAGGTGAGGCTGAGGCAGGAGATCTCCTTGCGGCTGCAGCAAAGGCCGGGTGCACACACACCTTGCCGGCGCTGTGCCCTGGGCCAAGTAGGATTGTGGCCCAGGGGCTGCGCCTAACTTTCTTCTGGCAGGCAGCTTGTGAACATGGAGTGTGGAGAAGGCAGAGGTGACTGTCAGCTTTGTGCAGTGCTAGCAAAGGATGCTGCCTGTGAAGCAGCCTGGGAGCAGGCTTGACGTGCCAGCAGCGGCCAATTGAGAGGCCTTTTCTTCCCTGCGGGCTGAGGCCCTGAGCCTTGCCCTTTGCCAGGGCCCGTGAGTGCCTGCCCAGGGGCCTTTTGCACAGGGGTGAGAGAAGTGCTGCTGCAAGGCTGTCCTCAAGCTACTTTTGCTGCAGATGGAGCTGAGGACTGCTGATTGCTTGCAGTCTCAGGTGCTGTTTGTGTGCAGGTGGAAGTGCTGAGGGAGGGAGCAGCTCAGCTGGGGGCCAAGAAGTCTTCTTCTTTTGGCGGTTTTTGTTTCTTTCTTTGAACGACTCCCCCCTAGCAGCTCTGGGCGGGGCTGAGTAAGTGTATCTGAAACAGGCCTGTGGCACTGTGGGGGTGGCCAAGGTGATTTTCCTCGAGCTGTGTGCAGAGAAATAAATGCCCATCAGTCCCAGCCAGAGCAGTTCAGTGGCCGGTCAGTTTTGTTGCTTAGACGCAGCTCAGGACGCTTCCCTTTGGGCGTCTCCAGGGAGGTAACGCTGGGGCTGGCACGGCTGTGGTGTCACAAAGAGGGGGAATGTTTTGCTGCCCCCATTGTGATGTCACAAAGAGGAGGAACACAGGGGCTGCAATGGCTGTGGTGTCACAAAGAGGGGGAACGTTTTGCTGCCCCCATTGTGATGTCACAAAGAGGGGGAACACAGGGGCTGCAATGGCTGTGGTGTCACAAAGAGGGGGAATGTTTTGCTGCCCCCATTGTGATGTCACAAAGAGGGGGAGCGCAGGGGCTGCAATGGCTGTGGTGTCACAAAGAGGGGGAATGTTGTGCTGCCTCCATTGTGATGTCACAAAGAGGGGGAACGCTGGGGCTGGCACGGCTGTGGTGTCACAAAGAGGGGGAATGTTGTGCTGCCCCCATTGTGATGTCACAAAGAGGAGGAACACAGGGGCTGCAATGGCTGTGGTGTCACAGAGTGGGAATGCAGGGGGTGCCGTGGTCTTTCTTTTAGTAAGTTTGGATCCTTGAAGTGTTTTGTAGGCCGTGTCAGTTTAATTGGGAGGGCTAAGGAAAAAGTGCGGAGGTGTGGAGGACTGAGGTGAAGTTGCAGGGATTTGGAAAGGCGGAGGAAAAGCAAGAAAGCAAGAAAGCAAGGAAGCAAGAAAGCAAGCAAGAAAGCAAGCAAGAAAGCAAGAAAGCAAGAAAGCAAGAAAGCAAGAAAGCAAGAAAGCAAGAAAGAAAGAAAGAAAGAAAGAAAGAAAGAGTCCTGGTGTTGTCATTACTAGCATCTGGAGCTTGACTGGAATCTGATGTTTGCTGCCCCCGGCAGTGCCCAGAGGTGGCAATTTCCAGGGCCTGGTGTCCTGGTCCAGGCAATTGGCAGCACCTGCAGTGCCTAGGTGGTACCTTTGCCGGCACCGGTGCCAGGCAGCAGGGCCAAATTCCTGCTGCTGGGGCCCTCGGGAGCCTGGCTGAGCAGGAAAGGTGAGGCTGAGGCAGGAGATCTCCTTGCGGCTGCAGCAAAGGCCGGGTGCACACACACCTTGCCGGCGCTGTGCCCTGGGCCAAGTAGCATTGTGGCCCAGGGGCTGCGCGTAACTTTCTTCTGGCAGGCAGCTTGTGAACATGGAGTGTGGAGAAGGCAGAGGTGACTGTCAGCTTTGTGCAGTCCTAGCAAAGGGTGCTGCCTGTGAAGCAGCCTGGGAGCAGGCTTGACGTGCCAGCAGCGGCCAATTGAGAGGCCTTTTCTTCCCTGCGGGCTGAGGCCCTGAGCCTTGCCCTTTGCCAGGGCCCGTGAGTGCCTGCCCAGGGGCCTTTTGCACAGGGGTGAGAGAAGTGCTGCTGCAAGGCTGTCCTCAAGCTACTTTTGCTGCAGATGGAGCTGAGGACTGCTGATTGCTTGCAGTCTCAGGTGCTGTTTGTGTGCAGGTGCAAGTGCTGAGGGAGGGAGCAGCTCAGCTGGGGGCCAAGAAGTCTTCTTCTTTTGGCGGTTTTTGTTTCTTTCTTTGAACGACTCCCCCCTAGCAGCTCTGGGCGGGGCTGAGTAAGTGTATCTGAAACAGGCCTGTGGCACTGTGGGGGTGGCCAAGGTGATTTTCCTCGAGCTGTGTGCAGAGAAATAAATGCCCATCAGTCCCAGCCAGAGCAGTTCAGTGGCCGGTCAGTTTTGTTGCTTAGACGCAGCTCAGGACGCTTCCCTTTGGGCGTCTCCAGGGAGGTAACGCTGGGGCTGGCACGGCTGTGGTGTCACAAAGAGGGGGAATGTTTTGCTGCCCCCATTGTGATGTCACAAAGAGGAGGAACACAGGGGCTGCAATGGCTGTGGTGTCACAAAGAGGGGGAACGTTTTGCTGCCCCCATTGTGATGTCACAAAGAGGGGGAACACAGGGGCTGCAATGGCTGTGGTGTCACAAAGAGGGGGAATGTTTTGCTGCCCCCATTGTGATGTCACAAAGAGGGGGAGCGCAGGGGCTGCAATGGCTGTGGTGTCACAAAGAGGGGGAATGTTGTGCTGCCTCCATTGTGATGTCACAAAGAGGGGGAACGCTGGGGCTGGCACGGCTGTGGTGTCACAAAGAGGGGGAATGTTGTGCTGCCCCCATTGTGATGTCACAAAGAGGAGGAACACAGGGGCTGCAATGGCTGTGGTGTCACAGAGTGGGAATGCAGGGGGTGCCGTGGTCTTTCTTTTAGTAAGTTTGGATCCTTGAAGTGTTTTGTAGGCCGTGTCAGTTTAATTGGGAGGGCTAAGGAAAAAGTGCGGAGGTGTGGAGGACTGAGGTGAAGTTGCAGGGATTTGGAAAGGCGGAGGAAAAGCAAGAAAGCAAGAAAGCAAGAAAGCAAGAAAGCAAGAAAGCAAGCATGAAAGCAAGAAAGCAAGAAAGCAAGAAAGCAAGAAAGCAAGAATGCAAGAAAGCTAGAAAGCAAGAAAGCAAGCAAGAAAGCAAGCAAGAAAGCAAGCAAGAAAGAAAGAGTACTGGTGTTGTCATTACTAGCATCTGGAGCTTGACTGGAATCTGAAGTTTGCTGCCCCCGGCAGTGCCCAGAGGTGGCAATTTCCAGGGCCTGGTGTCCTGGTCCAGGCAATTGGCAGCACCTGCAGTGCCTAGGTGGTACCTTTGCCGGCACCGGTGCCAGGCAGCTGGGCCAATTTCCTGCTGCTGGGGCCCTCGGGAGCCTGGCTGAGCAGGAAAGGTGAGGCTGAGGCAGGAGATCTCCTTGCGGCTGCAGCAAAGGCCGGGTGCACACACACCTTGCCGGCGCTGTGCCCTGGGCCAAGTAGGATTGTGGCCCAGGGGCTGCGCCTAACTTTCTTCTGGCAGGCAGCTTGTGAACATGGAGTGTGGAGAAGGCAGAGGTGACTGTCAGCTTTGTGCAGTCCTAGCAAAGGATGCTGCCTGTGAAGCAGCCTGGGAGCAGGCTTGACGTGCCAGCAGCGGCCAATTGAGAGGCCTTTTCTTCCCTGCGGGCTGAGGCCCTGAGCCTTGCCCTTTGCCAGGGCCCGTGAGTGCCTGCCCAGGGGCCTTTTGCACAGGGGTGAGAGAAGTGCTGCTGCAAGGCTGTCCTCAAGCTACTTTTGCTGCAGATGGAGCTGAGGACTGCTGATTGCTTGCAGTCTCAGGTGCTGTTTGTGTGCAGGTGGAAGTGCTGAGGGAGGGAGCAGCTCAGCTGGGGGCCAAGAAGTCTTCTTCTTTTGGCGGTTTTTGTTTCTTTCTTTGAACGACTCCCCCCTAGCAGCTCTGGGCGGGGCTGAGTAAGTGTATCTGAAACAGGCCTGTGGCACTGTGGGGGTGGCCAAGGTGATTTTCCTCGAGCTGTGTGCAGAGAAATAAATGCCCATCAGTCCCAGCCAGAGCAGTTCAGTGGCCGGTCAGTTTTGTTGCTTAGACGCAGCTCAGGACGCTTCCCTTTGGGCGTCTCCAGGGAGGTAACGCTGGGGCTGGCACGGCTGTGGTGTCACAAAGAGGGGGAATGTTGTGCTGCCGCCATTGTGATGTCACAAAGAGGGGGAACACAGGGGCTGCAATGGCTGTGGTGTCACAAAGAGGGGGAACGTTTTGCTGCCGCCATTGTGATGTCACAAAGAGGGGGAACACAGGGGCTGCAATGGCTGTGGTGTCACAAAGAAGGGGAACGTTTTGCTGCCCCCATTGTGATGTCACAAAGAGGAGGAACACAGGGGCTGCAATGGCTGTGGTGTCACAAAGAGGGGGAATGTTGTGCTGCCCCCATTGTGATGTCACAAAGAGGGGGAACGCTGGGGCTGCAATGGCTGTGGTGTCACAAAGAGGGGGAGCACAGGGGCTGCAATGGCTGTGGTGTCACAAAGAGGGGGAATGTTGTGCTGCCCCCATTGTGATGTCACAAAGAGGGGGAACGCTGGGGCTGGCACGGCTGTGGTGTCACAAAGAGGGGGAATGTTGTGCTGCCCCCATTGTGATGTCACAAAGAGGAGGAACACAGGGGCTGCAATGGCTGTGGTGTCACAGAGTGGGAATGCAGGGGGTGCTGTGGTCTTTCTTTTAGTAAGTTTGGATCCTTGAAGTGTTTTGTAGGCCGTGTCAGTTTAATTGGGAGGGCTAAGGAAAAAGTGCGGAGGTGTGGAGGACTGAGGTGAAGTTGCAGGGATTTGGAAAGGCGGAGGAAAAGCAAGAAAGCAAGAAAGCAAGAAAGCAAGAAAGCAAGAATGCAAGAAAGCAAGAAAGCAAGCAAGAAAGCAAGCAAGAAAGCAAGCAAGAAAGAAAGAGTACTGGTGTTGTCATTACTAGCATCTGGAGCTTGACTGGAATCTGATGTTTGCTGCCCCCGGCAGTGCCCAGAGGTGGCAATTTCCAGGGCCTGGTGTCCTGGTCCAGGCAATTGGCAGCACCTGCAGTGCCTAGGTGGTACCTTTGCCGGCACCGGTGCCAGGCAGCTGGGCCAATTTCCTGCTGCTGGGGCCCTCGGGAGCCTGGCCGAGCAGGAAAGGTGAGGCTGAGGCAGGAGATCTCCTTGCGGCTGCAGCAAAGGCCGGGTGCACACACACCTTGCCGGCGCTGTGCCCTGGGCCAAGTAGGATTGTGCCCCAGGGGCTGCGCCTAACTTTCTTCTGGCAGGCAGCTTGTGAACATGGAGTGTGGAGAAGGCAGAGGTGACTGTCAGCTTTGTGCAGTCCTAGCAAAGGGTGCTGCCTGTGAAGCAGCCTGGGAGCAGGCTTGACGTGCCAGCAGCGGCCAATTGAGAGGCCTTTTCTTCCCTGCGGGCTGAGGCCCTGAGCCTTGCCCTTTGCCAGGGCCCGTGAGTGCCTGCCCAGGGGCCTTTTGCACAGGGGTGAGAGAAGTGCTGCTGCAAGGCTGTCCTCAAGCTACTTTTGCTGCAGATGGAGCTGAGGACTGCTGATTGCTTGCAGTCTCAGGTGCTGTTTGTGTGCAGGTGGAAGTGCTGAGGGAGGGAGCAGCTCAGCTGGGGGCCAAGAAGTCTTCTTCTTTTGGCGGTTTTTGTTTCTTTCTTTGAACGACTCCCCCCTAGCAGCTCTGGGCGGGGCTGAGTAAGTGTATCTGAAACAGGCCTGTGGCACTGTGGGGGTGGCCAAGGTGATTTTCCTCGAGCTGTGTGCAGAGAAATAAATGCCCATCAGTCCCAGCCAGAGCAGTTCAGTGGCCGGTCAGTTTTGTTGCTTAGACGCAGCTCAGGACGCTTCCCTTTGGGCGTCTCCAGGGAGGTAACGCTGGGGCTGGCACGGCTGTGGTGTCACAAAGAGGGGGAATGTTTTGCTGCCCCCATTGTGATGTCACAAAGAGGAGGAACACAGGGGCTGCAATGGCTGTGGTGTCACAAAGAGGGGGAACGTTTTGCTGCCCCCATTGTGATGTCACAAAGAGGGGGAACACAGGGGCTGCAATGGCTGTGGTGTCACAAAGAGGGGGAATGTTTTGCTGCCCCCATTGTGATGTCACAAAGAGGGGGAACACAGGGGCTGCAATGGCTGTGGTGTCACAAAGAGGGGGAATGTTGTGCTGCCTCCATTGTGATGTCACAAAGAGGGGGAACGCTGGGGCTGGCACGGCTGTGGTGTCACAAAGAGGGGGAATGTTGTGCTGCCCCCATTGTGATGTCACAAAGAGGAGGAACACAGGGGCTGCAATGGCTGTGGTGTCACAGAGTGGGAATGCAGGGGGTGCCGTGGTCTTTCTTTTAGTAAGTTTGGATCCTTGAAGTGTTTTGTAGGCCGTGTCAGTTTAATTGGGAGGGCTAAGGAAAAAGTGCGGAGGTGTGGAGGACTGAGGTGAAGTTGCAGGGATTTGGAAAGGCGGAGGAAAAGCAAGAAAGCAAGAAAGCAAGAAAGCAAGAAAGCAAGAAAGCAAGAAAGCAAGCAAGAAAGCAAGCAAGAAAGCAAGCAAGAAAGCAAGAAAGCAAGAAAGCAAGAAAGCAAGAAAGCAAGAGAGCAAGAAAGCAAGAAAGCAAGCAAGAAAGCAAGCAAGAAAGAAAGAGTACTGGTGTTGTCATTACTAGCATCTGGAGCTTGACTGGAATCTGAAGTTTGCTGCCCCCGCGGCAGTGCCCAGAGGTGGCAATTTCCAGGGCCTGGTGTCCTGGTCCAGGCAATTGGCAGCACCTGCAGTGCCTAGGTGGTACCTTTGCCGGCACCGGTGCCAGGCAGCTGGGCCAATTTCCTGCTGCTGGGGCCCTCGGGAGCCTGGCCGAGCAGGAAAGGTGAGGCTGAGGCAGGAGATCTCCTTGCGGCTGCAGCAAAGGCCGGGTGCACACACACCTTGCCGGCGCTGTGCCCTGGGCCAAGTAGGATTGTGGCCCAGGGGCTGCGCCTAACTTTCTTCTGGCAGGCAGCTTGTGAACATGGAGTGTGGAGAAGGCAGAGGTGACTGTCAGCTTTGTGCAGTGCTAGCAAAGGATGCTGCCTGTGAAGCAGCCTGGGAGCAGGCTTGACGTGCCAGCAGCGGCCAATTGAGAGGCCTTTTCTTCCCTGCGGGCTGAGGCCCTGAGCCTTGCCCTTTGCCAGGGCCCGTGAGTGCCTGCCCAGGGGCCTTTTGCACAGGGGTGAGAGAAGTGCTGCTGCAAGGCTGTCCTCAAGCTACTTTTGCTGCAGATGGAGCTGAGGACTGCTGATTGCTTGCAGTCTCAGGTGCTGTTTGTGTGCAGGTGGAAGTGCTGAGGGAGGGAGCAGCTCAGCTGGGGGCCAAGAAGTCTTCTTCTTTTGGCGGTTTTTGTTTCTTTCTTTGAACGACTCCCCCCTAGCAGCTCTGGGCGGGGCTGAGTAAGTGTATCTGAAACAGGCCTGTGGCACTGTGGGGGTGGCCAAGGTGATTTTCCTCGAGCTGTGTGCAGAGAAATAAATGCCCATCAGTCCCAGCCAGAGCAGTTCAGTGGCCGGTCAGTTTTGTTGCTTAGACGCAGCTCAGGACGCTTCCCTTTGGGCGTCTCCAGGGAGGTAACGCTGGGGCTGGCACGGCTGTGGTGTCACAAAGAGGGGGAATGTTTTGCTGCCCCCATTGTGATGTCACAAAGAGGAGGAACACAGGGGCTGCAATGGCTGTGGTGTCACAAAGAGGGGGAACGTTTTGCTGCCCCCATTGTGATGTCACAAAGAGGGGGAACACAGGGGCTGCAATGGCTGTGGTGTCACAAAGAGGGGGAATGTTTTGCTGCCCCCATTGTGATGTCACAAAGAGGGGGAGCGCAGGGGCTGCAATGGCTGTGGTGTCACAAAGAGGGGGAATGTTGTGCTGCCTCCATTGTGATGTCACAAAGAGGGGGAACGCTGGGGCTGGCACGGCTGTGGTGTCACAAAGAGGGGGAATGTTGTGCTGCCCCCATTGTGATGTCACAAAGAGGAGGAACACAGGGGCTGCAATGGCTGTGGTGTCACAGAGTGGGAATGCAGGGGGTGCCGTGGTCTTTCTTTTAGTAAGTTTGGATCCTTGAAGTGTTTTGTAGGCCGTGTCAGTTTAATTGGGAGGGCTAAGGAAAAAGTGCGGAGGTGTGGAGGACTGAGGTGAAGTTGCAGGGATTTGGAAAGGCGGAGGAAAAGCAAGAAAGCAAGAAAGCAAGGAAGCAAGAAAGCAAGCAAGAAAGCAAGCAAGAAAGCAAGAAAGCAAGAAAGCAAGAAAGCAAGAAAGCAAGAAAGCAAGAAAGCAAGAAAGAAAGAAAGAAAGAAAGAAAGAAAGAGTCCTGGTGTTGTCATTACTAGCATCTGGAGCTTGACTGGAATCTGATGTTTGCTGCCCCCGGCAGTGCCCAGAGGTGGCAATTTCCAGGGCCTGGTGTCCTGGTCCAGGCAATTGGCAGCACCTGCAGTGCCTAGGTGGTACCTTTGCCGGCACCGGTGCCAGGCAGCAGGGCCAAATTCCTGCTGCTGGGGCCCTCGGGAGCCTGGCTGAGCAGGAAAGGTGAGGCTGAGGCAGGAGATCTCCTTGCGGCTGCAGCAAAGGCCGGGTGCACACACACCTTGCCGGCGCTGTGCCCTGGGCCAAGTAGCATTGTGGCCCAGGGGCTGCGCGTAACTTTCTTCTGGCAGGCAGCTTGTGAACATGGAGTGTGGAGAAGGCAGAGGTGACTGTCAGCTTTGTGCAGTCCTAGCAAAGGGTGCTGCCTGTGAAGCAGCCTGGGAGCAGGCTTGACGTGCCAGCAGCGGCCAATTGAGAGGCCTTTTCTTCCCTGCGGGCTGAGGCCCTGAGCCTTGCCCTTTGCCAGGGCCCGTGAGTGCCTGCCCAGGGGCCTTTTGCACAGGGGTGAGAGAAGTGCTGCTGCAAGGCTGTCCTCAAGCTACTTTTGCTGCAGATGGAGCTGAGGACTGCTGATTGCTTGCAGTCTCAGGTGCTGTTTGTGTGCAGGTGCAAGTGCTGAGGGAGGGAGCAGCTCAGCTGGGGGCCAAGAAGTCTTCTTCTTTTGGCGGTTTTTGTTTCTTTCTTTGAACGACTCCCCCCTAGCAGCTCTGGGCGGGGCTGAGTAAGTGTATCTGAAACAGGCCTGTGGCACTGTGGGGGTGGCCAAGGTGATTTTCCTCGAGCTGTGTGCAGAGAAATAAATGCCCATCAGTCCCAGCCAGAGCAGTTCAGTGGCCGGTCAGTTTTGTTGCTTAGACGCAGCTCAGGACGCTTCCCTTTGGGCGTCTCCAGGGAGGTAACGCTGGGGCTGGCACGGCTGTGGTGTCACAAAGAGGGGGAATGTTTTGCTGCCCCCATTGTGATGTCACAAAGAGGAGGAACACAGGGGCTGCAATGGCTGTGGTGTCACAAAGAGGGGGAACGTTTTGCTGCCCCCATTGTGATGTCACAAAGAGGGGGAACACAGGGGCTGCAATGGCTGTGGTGTCACAAAGAGGGGGAATGTTGTGCTGCCTCCATTGTGATGTCACAAAGAGGGGGAACGCTGGGGCTGGCACGGCTGTGGTGTCACAAAGAGGGGGAATGTTGTGCTGCCCCCATTGTGATGTCACAAAGAGGAGGAACACAGGGGCTGCAATGGCTGTGGTGTCACAGAGTGGGAATGCAGGGGGTGCCGTGGTCTTTCTTTTAGTAAGTTTGGATCCTTGAAGTGTTTTGTAGGCCGTGTCAGTTTAATTGGGAGGGCTAAGGAAAAAGTGCGGAGGTGTGGAGGACTGAGGTGAAGTTGCAGGGATTTGGAAAGGCGGAGGAAAAGCAAGAAAGCAAGAAAGCAAGAAAGCAAGAAAGCAAGAAAGCAAGAAAGCAAGTAAGAAAGAAAGAGTACTGGTGTTGTCATTACTAGCATCTGGAGCTTGACTGGAATCTGAAGTTTGCTGCCCCCGGCAGTGCCCAGAGGTGGCAATTTTCAGGGCCTGGTGTCCTGGTCCAGGCAATTGGCAGCACCTGCAGTGCCTAGGTGGTACCTTTGCCGGCACCGGTGCCAGGCAGCTGGGCCAATTTCCTGCTGCTGGGGCCCTCGGGAGCATGGCCGAGTAGGAAAGGTGAGGCTGAGGCAGGAGATCTCCTTGCGGCTGCAGCAAAGGCCGGGTGCACACACACCTTGCCGGCGCTGTGCCCTGGGCCAAGTAGCATTGTGGCCCAGGGGCTGCGCCTAACTTTCTTCTGGCAGGCAGCTTGTGAACATGGAGTGTGGAGAAGGCAGAGGTGACTGTCAGCTTTGTGCAGTCCTAGCAAAGGATGCTGCCTGTGAAGCAGCCTGGGAGCAGGCTTGACGTGCCAGCAGCGGCCAATTGAGAGGCCTTTTCTTCCCTGCGGGCTGAGGCCCTGAGCCTTGCCCTTTGCCAGGGCCCGTGAGTGCCTGCCCAGGGGCCTTTTGCACAGGGGTGAGAGAAGTGCTGCTGCAAGGCTGTCCTCAAGCTACTTTTGCTGCAGATGGAGCTGAGGACTGCTGATTGCTTGCAGTCTCAGGTGCTGTTTGTGTGCAGGTGGAAGTGCTGAGGGAGGGAGCAGCTCAGCTGGGGGCCAAGAAGTCTTCTTCTTTTGGCGGTTTTTGTTTCTTTCTTTGAACGACTCCCCCCTAGCAGCTCTGGGCGGGGCTGAGTAAGTGTATCTGAAACAGGCCTGTGGCACTGTGGGGGTGGCCAAGGTGATTTTCCTCGAGCTGTGTGCAGAGAAATAAATGCCCATCAGTCCCAGCCAGAGCAGTTCAGTGGCCGGTCAGTTTTGTTGCTTAGACGCAGCTCAGGACGCTTCCCTTTGGGCGTCTCCAGGGAGGTAACGCTGGGGCTGGCACGGCTGTGGTGTCACAAAGAGGGGGAATGTTTTGCTGCCCCCATTGTGATGTCACAAAGAGGAGGAACACAGGGGCTGCAATGGCTGTGGTGTCACAAAGAGGGGGAACGTTTTGCTGCCCCCATTGTGATGTCACAAAGAGGGGGAACACAGGGGCTGCAATGGCTGTGGTGTCACAAAGAGGGGGAATGTTTTGCTGCCCCCATTGTGATGTCACAAAGAGGAGGAGCGCAGGGGCTGCAATGGCTGTGGTGTCACAAAGAGGGGGAATGTTTTGCTGCCTCCATTGTGATGTCACAAAGAGGGGGAACGCTGGGGCTGGCACGGCTGTGGTGTCACAAAGAGGGGGAATGTTGTGCTGCCCCCATTGTGATGTCACAAAGAGGAGGAACACAGGGGCTGCAATGGCTGTGGTGTCACAGAGTGGGAATGCAGGGGGTGCCGTGGTCTTTCTTTTAGTAAGTTTGGATCCTTGAAGTGTTTTGTAGGCCGTGTCAGTTTAATTGGGAGGGCTAAGGAAAAAGTGCGGAGGTGTGGAGGACTGAGGTGAAGTTGCAGGGATTTGGAAAGGCGGAGGAAAAGCAAGAAAGCAAGAAAGCAAGAAAGCAAGAAAGCAAGAAAGCAAGAAAGCAAGAAAGCAAGAAAGCAAGAAAGCAAGAAAGCAAGAAAGCAAGAAAGCAAGGAAGCAAGAAAGCAAGCAAGAAAGAAAGAGTACTGGTGTTGTCATTACTAGCATCTGGAGCTTGACTGGAATCTGAAGTTTGCTGCCCCCGGCAGTGCCCAGAGGTGGCAATTTCCAGGGCCTGGTGTCCTGGTCCAGGCAATTGGCAGCACCTGCAGTGCCTAGGTGGTACCTTTGCCGGCACCGGTGCCAGGCAGCTGGGCCAATTTCCTGCTGCTGGGGCCCTCGGGAGCCTGGCCGAGCAGGAAAGGTGAGGCTGAGGCAGGAGATCTCCTTGCGGCTGCAGCAAAGGCCGGGTGCACACACACCTTGCCGGCACTGTGCCCTGGGCCAAGTAGCATTGTGCCCCAGGGGCTGCGCCTAACTTTCTTCTGGCAGGCAGCTTGTGAACATGGAGTGTGGAGAAGGCAGAGGTGACTGTCAGCTTTGTGCAGTGCTAGCAAAGGATGCTGCCTGTGAAGCAGCCTGGGAGCAGGCTTGACGTGCCAGCAGCGGCCAATTGAGAGGCCTTTTCTTCCCTGCGGGCTGAGGCCCTGAGCCTTGCCCTTTGCCAGGGCCCGTGAGTGCCTGCCCAGGGGCCTTTTGCACAGGGGTGAGAGAAGTGCTGCTGCAAGGCTGTCCTCAAGCTACTTTTGCTGCAGATGGAGCTGAGGACTGCTGATTGCTTGCAGTCTCAGGTGCTGTTTGTGTGCAGGTGGAAGTGCTGAGGGAGGGAGCAGCTCAGCTGGGGGCCAAGAAGTCTTCTTCTTTTGGCGGTTTTTGTTTCTTTCTTTGAACGACTCCCCCCTAGCAGCTCTGGGCGGGGCTGAGTAAGTGTATCTGAAACAGGCCTGTGGCACTGTGGGGGTGGCCAAGGTGATTTTCCTCGAGCTGTGTGCAGAGAAATAAATGCCCATCAGTCCCAGCCAGAGCAGTTCAGTGGCCGGTCAGTTTTGTTGCTTAGACGCAGCTCAGGACGCTTCCCTTTGGGCGTCTCCAGGGAGGTAACGCTGGGGCTGGCACGGCTGTGGTGTCACAAAGAGGGGGAATGTTGTGCTGCCGCCATTGTGATGTCACAAAGAGGGGGAACACAGGGGCTGCAATGGCTGTGGTGTCACAAAGAGGGGGAACGTTTTGCTGCCCCCATTGTGATGTCACAAAGAGGGGGAACACAGGGGCTGCAATGGCTGTGGTGTCACAAAGAGGGGGAATGTTTTGCTGCCCCCATTGTGATGTCACAAAGAGGAGGAGCGCAGGGGCTGCAATGGCTGTGGTGTCACAAAGAGGGGGAATGTTTTGCTGCCTCCATTGTGATGTCACAAAGAGGGGGAACGCTGGGGCTGGCACGGCTGTGGTGTCACAAAGAGGGGGAATGTTGTGCTGCCCCCATTGTGATGTCACAAAGAGGAGGAACACAGGGGCTGCAATGGCTGTGGTGTCACAGAGTGGGAATGCAGGGGGTGCCGTGGTCTTTCTTTTAGTAAGTTTGGATCCTTGAAGTGTTTTGTAGGCCGTGTCAGTTTAATTGGGAGGGCTAAGGAAAAAGTGCGGAGGTGTGGAGGACTGAGGTGAAGTTGCAGGGATTTGGAAAGGCGGAGGAAAAGCAAGAAAGCAAGAAAGCAAGAAAGCAAGAAAGCAAGAAAGCAAGAAAGCAAGAAAGCAAGGAAGCAAGAAAGCAAGCAAGAAAGAAAGAGTACTGGTGTTGTCATTACTAGCATCTGGAGCTTGACTGGAATCTGAAGTTTGCTGCCCCCGGCAGTGCCCAGAGGTGGCAATTTCCAGGGCCTGGTGTCCTGGTCCAGGCAATTGGCAGCACCTGCAGTGCCTAGGTGGTACCTTTGCCGGCACCGGTGCCAGGCAGCTGGGCCAATTTCCTGCTGCTGGGGCCCTCGGGAGCCTGGCCGAGCAGGAAAGGTGAGGCTGAGGCAGGAGATCTCCTTGCGGCTGCAGCAAAGGCCGGGTGCACACACACCTTGCCGGCACTGTGCCCTGGGCCAAGTAGCATTGTGCCCCAGGGGCTGCGCCTAACTTTCTTCTGGCAGGCAGCTTGTGAACATGGAGTGTGGAGAAGGCAGAGGTGACTGTCAGCTTTGTGCAGTGCTAGCAAAGGATGCTGCCTGTGAAGCAGCCTGGGAGCAGGCTTGACGTGCCAGCAGCGGCCAATTGAGAGGCCTTTTCTTCCCTGCGGGCTGAGGCCCTGAGCCTTGCCCTTTGCCAGGGCCCGTGAGTGCCTGCCCAGGGGCCTTTTGCACAGGGGTGAGAGAAGTGCTGCTGCAAGGCTGTCCTCAAGCTACTTTTGCTGCAGATGGAGCTGAGGACTGCTGATTGCTTGCAGTCTCAGGTGCTGTTTGTGTGCAGGTGGAAGTGCTGAGGGAGGGAGCAGCTCAGCTGGGGGCCAAGAAGTCTTCTTCTTTTGGCGGTTTTTGTTTCTTTCTTTGAACGACTCCCCCCTAGCAGCTCTGGGCGGGGCTGAGTAAGTGTATCTGAAACAGGCCTGTGGCACTGTGGGGGTGGCCAAGGTGATTTTCCTCGAGCTGTGTGCAGAGAAATAAATGCCCATCAGTCCCAGCCAGAGCAGTTCAGTGGCCGGTCAGTTTTGTTGCTTAGACGCAGCTCAGGACGCTTCCCTTTGGGCGTCTCCAGGGAGGTAACGCTGGGGCTGGCACGGCTGTGGTGTCACAAAGAGGGGGAATGTTGTGCTGCCGCCATTGTGATGTCACAAAGAGGGGGAACACAGGGGCTGCAATGGCTGTGGTGTCACAAAGAGGGGGAACGTTTTGCTGCCGCCATTGTGATGTCACAAAGAGGGGGAACACAGGGGCTGCAATGGCTGTGGTGTCACAAAGAAGGGGAACGTTTTGCTGCCCCCATTGTGATGTCACAAAGAGGAGGAACACAGGGGCTGCAATGGCTGTGGTGTCACAAAGAGGGGGAATGTTGTGCTGCCCCCATTGTGATGTCACAAAGAGGGGGAACGCTGGGGCTGCAATGGCTGTGGTGTCACAAAGAGGGGGAGCACAGGGGCTGCAATGGCTGTGGTGTCACAAAGAGGGGGAATGTTGTGCTGCCCCCATTGTGATGTCACAAAGAGGGGGAACGCTGGGGCTGGCACGGCTGTGGTGTCACAAAGAGGGGGAATGTTGTGCTGCCCCCATTGTGATGTCACAAAGAGGAGGAACACAGGGGCTGCAATGGCTGTGGTGTCACAGAGTGGGAATGCAGGGGGTGCTGTGGTCTTTCTTTTAGTAAGTTTGGATCCTTGAAGTGTTTTGTAGGCCGTGTCAGTTTAATTGGGAGGGCTAAGGAAAAAGTGCGGAGGTGTGGAGGACTGAGGTGAAGTTGCAGGGATTTGGAAAGGCGGAGGAAAAGCAAGAAAGCAAGAAAGCAAGAAAGCAAGAAAGCAAGAATGCAAGAAAGCAAGAAAGCAAGCAAGAAAGCAAGAAAGCAAGAAAGCAAGAAAGCAAGAAAGCAAGAAAGCAAGAAAGAAAGAAAGAAAGAGTCCTGGTGTTGTCATTACTAGCATCTGGAGCTTGACTGGAATCTGATGTTTGCTGCCCCCGGCAGTGCCCAGAGGTGGCAATTTCCAGGGCCTGGTGTCCTGGTCCAGGCAATTGGCAGCACCTGCAGTGCCTAGGTGGTACCTTTGCCGGCACCGGTGCCAGGCAGCTGGGCCAATTTCCTGCTGCTGGGGCCCTCGGGAGCCTGGCCGAGCAGGAAAGGTGAGGCTGAGGCAGGAGATCTCCTTGCGGCTGCAGCAAAGGCCGGGTGCACACACACCTTGCCGGCGCTGTGCCCTGGGCCAAGTAGCATTGTGCCCCAGGGGCTGCGCCTAACTTTCTTCTGGCAGGCAGCTTGTGAACATGGAGTGTGGAGAAGGCAGAGGTGACTGTCAGCTTTGTGCAGTGCTAGCAAAGGATGCTGCCTGTGAAGCAGCCTGGGAGCAGGCTTGACGTGCCAGCAGCGGCCAATTGAGAGGCCTTTTCTTCCCTGCGGGCTGAGGCCCTGAGCCTTGCCCTTTGCCAGGGCCCGTGAGTGCCTGCCCAGGGGCCTTTTGCACAGGGGTGAGAGAAGTGCTGCTGCAAGGCTGTCCTCAAGCTACTTTTGCTGCAGATGGAGCTGAGGACTGCTGATTGCTTGCAGTCTCAGGTGCTGTTTGTGTGCAGGTGGAAGTGCTGAGGGAGGGAGCAGCTCAGCTGGGGGCCAAGAAGTCTTCTTCTTTTGGCGGTTTTTGTTTCTTTCTTTGAACGACTCCCCCCTAGCAGCTCTGGGCGGGGCTGAGTAAGTGTATCTGAAACAGGCCTGTGGCACTGTGGGGGTGGCCAAGGTGATTTTCCTCGAGCTGTGTGCAGAGAAATAAATGCCCATCAGTCCCAGCCAGAGCAGTTCAGTGGCCGGTCAGTTTTGTTGCTTAGACGCAGCTCAGGACGCTTCCCTTTGGGCGTCTCCAGGGAGGTAACGCTGGGGCTGGCACGGCTGTGGTGTCACAAAGAGGGGGAATGTTTTGCTGCCCCCATTGTGATGTCACAAAGAGGGGGAGCGCAGGGGCTGCAATGGCTGTGGTGTCACAAAGAGGGGGAATGTTGTGCTGCCTCCATTGTGATGTCACAAAGAGGGGGAACGCTGGGGCTGGCACGGCTGTGGTGTCACAAAGAGGGGGAATGTTGTGCTGCCCCCATTGTGATGTCACAAAGAGGAGGAACACAGGGGCTGCAATGGCTGTGGTGTCACAGAGTGGGAATGCAGGGGGTGCCGTGGTCTTTCTTTTAGTAAGTTTGGATCCTTGAAGTGTTTTGTAGGCCGTGTCAGTTTAATTGGGAGGGCTAAGGAAAAAGTGCGGAGGTGTGGAGGACTGAGGTGAAGTTGCAGGGATTTGGAAAGGCGGAGGAAAAGCAAGAAAGCAAGAAAGCAAGAAAGCAAGAAAGCAAGAAAGCAAGCATGAAAGCAAGAAAGCAAGAAAGCAAGAAAGCAAGAAAGCAAGAATGCAAGAAAGCTAGAAAGCAAGAAAGCAAGCAAGAAAGCAAGCAAGAAAGCAAGCAAGAAAGAAAGAGTACTGGTGTTGTCATTACTAGCATCTGGAGCTTGACTGGAATCTGAAGTTTGCTGCCCCCGGCAGTGCCCAGAGGTGGCAATTTCCAGGGCCTGGTGTCCTGGTCCAGGCAATTGGCAGCACCTGCAGTGCCTAGGTGGTACCTTTGCCGGCACCGGTGCCAGGCAGCTGGGCCAATTTCCTGCTGCTGGGGCCCTCGGGAGCCTGGCTGAGCAGGAAAGGTGAGGCTGAGGCAGGAGATCTCCTTGCGGCTGCAGCAAAGGCCGGGTGCACACACACCTTGCCGGCGCTGTGCCCTGGGCCAAGTAGGATTGTGGCCCAGGGGCTGCGCCTAACTTTCTTCTGGCAGGCAGCTTGTGAACATGGAGTGTGGAGAAGGCAGAGGTGACTGTCAGCTTTGTGCAGTGCTAGCAAAGGATGCTGCCTGTGAAGCAGCCTGGGAGCAGGCTTGACGTGCCAGCAGCGGCCAATTGAGAGGCCTTTTCTTCCCTGCGGGCTGAGGCCCTGAGCCTTGCCCTTTGCCAGGGCCCGTGAGTGCCTGCCCAGGGGCCTTTTGCACAGGGGTGAGAGAAGTGCTGCTGCAAGGCTGTCCTCAAGCTACTTTTGCTGCAGATGGAGCTGAGGACTGCTGATTGCTTGCAGTCTCAGGTGCTGTTTGTGTGCAGGTGGAAGTGCTGAGGGAGGGAGCAGCTCAGCTGGGGGCCAAGAAGTCTTCTTCTTTTGGCGGTTTTTGTTTCTTTCTTTGAACGACTCCCCCCTAGCAGCTCTGGGCGGGGCTGAGTAAGTGTATCTGAAACAGGCCTGTGGCACTGTGGGGGTGGCCAAGGTGATTTTCCTCGAGCTGTGTGCAGAGAAATAAATGCCCATCAGTCCCAGCCAGAGCAGTTCAGTGGCCGGTCAGTTTTGTTGCTTAGACGCAGCTCAGGACGCTTCCCTTTGGGCGTCTCCAGGGAGGTAACGCTGGGGCTGGCACGGCTGTGGTGTCACAAAGAGGGGGAATGTTGTGCTGCCGCCATTGTGATGTCACAAAGAGGGGGAACACAGGGGCTGCAATGGCTGTGGTGTCACAAAGAGGGGGAACGTTTTGCTGCCGCCATTGTGATGTCACAAAGAGGGGGAACACAGGGGCTGCAATGGCTGTGGTGTCACAAAGAAGGGGAACGTTTTGCTGCCCCCATTGTGATGTCACAAAGAGGAGGAACACAGGGGCTGCAATGGCTGTGGTGTCACAAAGAGGGGGAATGTTGTGCTGCCCCCATTGTGATGTCACAAAGAGGGGGAACGCTGGGGCTGCAATGGCTGTGGTGTCACAAAGAGGGGGAGCACAGGGGCTGCAATGGCTGTGGTGTCACAAAGAGGGGGAATGTTGTGCTGCCCCCATTGTGATGTCACAAAGAGGGGGAACGCTGGGGCTGGCACGGCTGTGGTGTCACAAAGAGGGGGAATGTTGTGCTGCCCCCATTGTGATGTCACAAAGAGGAGGAACACAGGGGCTGCAATGGCTGTGGTGTCACAGAGTGGGAATGCAGGGGGTGCTGTGGTCTTTCTTTTAGTAAGTTTGGATCCTTGAAGTGTTTTGTAGGCCGTGTCAGTTTAATTGGGAGGGCTAAGGAAAAAGTGCGGAGGTGTGGAGGACTGAGGTGAAGTTGCAGGGATTTGGAAAGGCGGAGGAAAAGCAAGAAAGCAAGAAAGCAAGAAAGCAAGAAAGCAAGAATGCAAGAAAGCAAGAAAGCAAGCAAGAAAGCAAGCAAGAAAGCAAGAAAGCAAGAAAGCAAGAAAGCAAGAAAGCAAGAAAGAAAGAAAGAAAGAAAGAAAGAGTCCTGGTGTTGTCATTACTAGCATCTGGAGCTTGACTGGAATCTGATGTTTGCTGCCCCCGGCAGTGCCCAGAGGTGGCAATTTCCAGGGCCTGGTGTCCTGGTCCAGGCAATTGGCAGCACCTGCAGTGCCTAGGTGGTACCTTTGCCGGCACCGGTGCCAGGCAGCTGGGCCAATTTCCTGCTGCTGGGGCCCTCGGGAGCCTGGCCGAGCAGGAAAGGTGAGGCTGAGGCAGGAGATCTCCTTGCGGCTGCAGCAAAGGCCGGGTGCACACACACCTTGCCGGCGCTGTGCCCTGGGCCAAGTAGGATTGTGGCCCAGGGGCTGCGCGTAACTTTCTTCTGGCAGGCAGCTTGTGAACATGGAGTGTGGAGAAGGCAGAGGTGACTGTCAGCTTTGTGCAGTCCTAGCAAAGGATGCTGCCTGTGAAGCAGCCTGGGAGCAGGCTTGACGTGCCAGCAGCGGCCAATTGAGAGGCCTTTTCTTCCCTGCGGGCTGAGGCCCTGAGCCTTGCCCTTTGCCAGGGCCCGTGAGTGCCTGCCCAGGGGCCTTTTGCACAGGGGTGAGAGAAGTGCTGCTGCAAGGCTGTCCTCAAGCTACTTTTGCTGCAGATGGAGCTGAGGACTGCTGATTGCTTGCAGTCTCAGGTGCTGTTTGTGTGCAGGTGGAAGTGCTGAGGGAGGGAGCAGCTCAGCTGGGGGCCAAGAAGTCTTCTTCTTTTGGCGGTTTTTGTTTCTTTCTTTGAACGACTCCCCCCTAGCAGCTCTGGGCGGGGCTGAGTAAGTGTATCTGAAACAGGCCTGTGGCACTGTGGGGGTGGCCAAGGTGATTTTCCTCGAGCTGTGTGCAGAGAAATAAATGCCCATCAGTCCCAGCCAGAGCAGTTCAGTGGCCGGTCAGTTTTGTTGCTTAGACGCAGCTCAGGACGCTTCCCTTTGGGCGTCTCCAGGGAGGTAACGCTGGGGCTGGCACGGCTGTGGTGTCACAAAGAGGGGGAATGTTTTGCTGCCCCCATTGTGATGTCACAAAGAGGAGGAACACAGGGGCTGCAATGGCTGTGGTGTCACAAAGAGGGGGAATGTTGTGCTGCCGCCATTGTGATGTCACAAAGAGGGGGAACACAGGGGCTGCAATGGCTGTGGTGTCACAAAGAGGGGGAACGTTTTGCTGCCGCCATTGTGATGTCACAAAGAGGGGGAACACAGGGGCTGCAATGGCTGTGGTGTCACAAAGAGGGGGAATGTTTTGCTGCCCCCATTGTGATGTCACAAAGAGGGGGAGCACAGGGGCTGCAATGGCTGTGGTGTCACAAAGAGGGGGAATGTTGTGCTGCCCCCATTGTGATGTCACAAAGAGGGGGAACGCTGGGGCTGGCACGGCTGTGGTGTCACAAAGAGGGGGAATGTTGTGCTGCCCCCATTGTGATGTCACAAAGAGGAGGAACACAGGGGCTGCAATGGCTGTGGTGTCACAGAGTGGGAATGCAGGGGGTGCCGTGGTCTTTCTTTTAGTAAGTTTGGATCCTTGAAGTGTTTTGTAGGCCGTGTCAGTTTAATTGGGAGGGCTAAGGAAAAAGTGCGGCGGTGTGGAGGACTGAGGTGAAGTTGCAGGGATTTGGAAAGGCGGAGGAAAAGCAAGAAAGCAAGAAAGCAAGAAAGCAAGAAAGCAAGAAAGCAAGAAAGCAAGCAAGAAAGCAAGCAAGAAAGCAAGCAAGAAAGCAAGAAAGCAAGAAAGCAAGAAAGCAAGAAAGCAAGAGAGCAAGAAAGCAAGAAAGCACGCAAGAAAGCAAGCAAGAAAGAAAGAGTCCTGGTGTTGTCATTACTAGCATCTGGAGCTTGACTGGAATCTGAAGTTTGCTGCCCCCGCGGCAGTGCCCAGAGGTGGCAATTTCCAGGGCCTGGTGTCCTGGTCCAGGCAATTGGCAGCACCTGCAGTGCCTAGGTGGTACCTTTGCCGGCACCGGTGCCAGGCAGCTGGGCCAATTTCCTGCTGCTGGGGCCCTCGGGAGCCTGGCCGAGCAGGAAAGGTGAGGCTGAGGCAGGAGATCTCCTTGCGGCTGCAGCAAAGGCCGGGTGCACACACACCTTGCCGGCGCTGTGCCCTGGGCCAAGTAGGATTGTGGCCCAGGGGCTGCGCCTAACTTTCTTCTGGCAGGCAGCTTGTGAACATGGAGTGTGGAGAAGGCAGAGGTGACTGTCAGCTTTGTGCAGTCCTAGCAAAGGATGCTGCCTGTGAAGCAGCCTGGGAGCAGGCTTGACGTGCCAGCAGCGGCCAATTGAGAGGCCTTTTCTTCCCTGCGGGCTGAGGCCCTGAGCCTTGCCCTTTGCCAGGGCCCGTGAGTGCCTGCCCAGGGGCCTTTTGCACAGGGGTGAGAGAAGTGCTGCTGCAAGGCTGTCCTCAAGCTACTTTTGCTGCAGATGGAGCTGAGGACTGCTGATTGCTTGCAGTCTCAGGTGCTGTTTGTGTGCAGGTGGAAGTGCTGAGGGAGGGAGCAGCTCAGCTGGGGGCCAAGAAGTCTTCTTCTTTTGGCGGTTTTTGTTTCTTTCTTTGAACGACTCCCCCCTAGCAGCTCTGGGCGGGGCTGAGTAAGTGTATCTGAAACAGGCCTGTGGCACTGTGGGGGTGGCCAAGGTGATTTTCCTCGAGCTGTGTGCAGAGAAATAAATGCCCATCAGTCCCAGCCAGAGCAGTTCAGTGGCCGGTCAGTTTTGTTGCTTAGACGCAGCTCAGGACGCTTCCCTTTGGGCGTCTCCAGGGAGGTAACGCTGGGGCTGGCACGGCTGTGGTGTCACAAAGAGGGGGAATGTTTTGCTGCCCCCATTGTGATGTCACAAAGAGGAGGAACACAGGGGCTGCAATGGCTGTGGTGTCACAAAGAGGGGGAATGTTTTGCTGCCCCCATTGTGATGTCACAAAGAGGGGGAACACAGGGGCTGCAATGGCTGTGGTGTCACAAAGAGGGGGAATGTTTTGCTGCCCCCATTGTGATGTCACAAAGAGGGGGAGCGCAGGGGCTGCAATGGCTGTGGTGTCACAAAGAGGGAGAATGTTGTGCTGCCTCCATTGTGATGTCACAAAGAGGGGGAGCACAGGGGCTGCAATGGCTGTGGTGTCACAGAGTGGGAATGCAGGGGGTGCCGTGGTCTTTCTTTTAGTAAGTTTGGATCCTTGAAGTGTTTTGTAGGCCGTGTCAGTTTAATTGGGAGGGCTAAGGAAAAAGTGCGGAGGTGTGGAGGACTGAGGTGAAGTTGCAGGGATTTGGAAAGGCGGAGGAAAAGCAAGAAAGCAAGAAAGCAAGAAAGCAAGAAAGCAAGAAAGCAAGCAAGAAAGCAAGCAAGAAAGCAAGAAAGCAAGAAAGCAAGAAAGCAAGAAAGCAAGAAAGCAAGAAAGAAAGAAAGAAAGAAAGAAAGAAAGAGTCCTGGTGTTGTCATTACTAGCATCTGGAGCTTGACTGGAATCTGATGTTTGCTGCCCCCGGCAGTGCCCAGAGGTGGCAATTTCCAGGGCCTGGTGTCCTGGTCCAGGCAATTGGCAGCACCTGCAGTGCCTAGGTGGTACCTTTGCCGGCACCGGTGCCAGGCAGCAGGGCCAATTTCCTGCTGCTGGGGCCCTCGGGAGCCTGGCTGAGCAGGAAAGGTGAGGCTGAGGCAGGAGATCTCCTTGCGGCTGCAGCAAAGGCCGGGTGCACACACACCTTGCCGGCGCTGTGCCCTGGGCCAAGTAGGATTGTGGCCCAGGGGCTGCGCCTAACTTTCTTCTGGCAGGCAGCTTGTGAACATGGAGTGTGGAGAAGGCAGAGGTGACTGTCAGCTTTGTGCAGTGCTAGCAAAGGATGCTGCCTGTGAAGCAGCCTGGGAGCAGGCTTGACGTGCCAGCAGCGGCCAATTGAGAGGCCTTTTCTTCCCTGCGGGCTGAGGCCCTGAGCCTTGCCCTTTGCCAGGGCCCGTGAGTGCCTGCCCAGGGGCCTTTTGCACAGGGGTGAGAGAAGTGCTGCTGCAAGGCTGTCCTCAAGCTACTTTTGCTGCAGATGGAGCTGAGGACTGCTGATTGCTTGCAGTCTCAGGTGCTGTTTGTGTGCAGGTGGAAGTGCTGAGGGAGGGAGCAGCTCAGCTGGGGGCCAAGAAGTCTTCTTCTTTTGGCGGTTTTTGTTTCTTTCTTTGAACGACTCCCCCCTAGCAGCTCTGGGCGGGGCTGAGTAAGTGTATCTGAAACAGGCCTGTGGCACTGTGGGGGTGGCCAAGGTGATTTTCCTCGAGCTGTGTGCAGAGAAATAAATGCCCATCAGTCCCAGCCAGAGCAGTTCAGTGGCCGGTCAGTTTTGTTGCTTAGACGCAGCTCAGGACGCTTCCCTTTGGGCGTCTCCAGGGAGGTAACGCTGGGGCTGCAATGGCTGTGGTGTCACAAAGAGGGGGAACGTTTTGCTGCCGCCATTGTGATGTCACAAAGAGGAGGAACACAGGGGCTGCAATGGCTGTGGTGTCACAAAGAGGGGGAATGTTTTGCTGCCCCCATTGTGATGTCACAAAGAGGAGGAACACAGGGGCTGCAATGGCTGTGGTGTCACAGAGTGGGAATGCAGGGGGTGCCGTGGTCTTTCTTTTAGTAAGTTTGGATCCTTGAAGTGTTTTGTAGGCCGTGTCAGTTTAATTGGGAGGGCTAAGGAAAAAGTGCGGAGGTGTGGAGGACTGAGGTGAAGTTGCAGGGATTTGGAAAGGCGGAGGAAAAGCAAGAAAGCAAGAAAGCAAGGAAGCAAGAAAGCAAGCAAGAAAGCAAGCAAGAAAGCAAGAAAGCAAGAAAGCAAGAAAGCAAGAAAGCAAGAAAGCAAGAAAGCAAGAAAGAAAGAAAGAAAGAAAGAAAGAAAGAGTCCTGGTGTTGTCATTACTAGCATCTGGAGCTTGACTGGAATCTGATGTTTGCTGCCCCCGGCAGTGCCCAGAGGTGGCAATTTCCAGGGCCTGGTGTCCTGGTCCAGGCAATTGGCAGCACCTGCAGTGCCTAGGTGGTACCTTTGCCGGCACCGGTGCCAGGCAGCAGGGCCAAATTCCTGCTGCTGGGGCCCTCGGGAGCCTGGCTGAGCAGGAAAGGTGAGGCTGAGGCAGGAGATCTCCTTGCGGCTGCAGCAAAGGCCGGGTGCACACACACCTTGCCGGCGCTGTGCCCTGGGCCAAGTAGCATTGTGGCCCAGGGGCTGCGCGTAACTTTCTTCTGGCAGGCAGCTTGTGAACATGGAGTGTGGAGAAGGCAGAGGTGACTGTCAGCTTTGTGCAGTCCTAGCAAAGGGTGCTGCCTGTGAAGCAGCCTGGGAGCAGGCTTGACGTGCCAGCAGCGGCCAATTGAGAGGCCTTTTCTTCCCTGCGGGCTGAGGCCCTGAGCCTTGCCCTTTGCCAGGGCCCGTGAGTGCCTGCCCAGGGGCCTTTTGCACAGGGGTGAGAGAAGTGCTGCTGCAAGGCTGTCCTCAAGCTACTTTTGCTGCAGATGGAGCTGAGGACTGCTGATTGCTTGCAGTCTCAGGTGCTGTTTGTGTGCAGGTGCAAGTGCTGAGGGAGGGAGCAGCTCAGCTGGGGGCCAAGAAGTCTTCTTCTTTTGGCGGTTTTTGTTTCTTTCTTTGAACGACTCCCCCCTAGCAGCTCTGGGCGGGGCTGAGTAAGTGTATCTGAAACAGGCCTGTGGCACTGTGGGGGTGGCCAAGGTGATTTTCCTCGAGCTGTGTGCAGAGAAATAAATGCCCATCAGTCCCAGCCAGAGCAGTTCAGTGGCCGGTCAGTTTTGTTGCTTAGACGCAGCTCAGGACGCTTCCCTTTGGGCGTCTCCAGGGAGGTAACGCTGGGGCTGGCACGGCTGTGGTGTCACAAAGAGGGGGAATGTTTTGCTGCCCCCATTGTGATGTCACAAAGAGGAGGAACACAGGGGCTGCAATGGCTGTGGTGTCACAAAGAGGGGGAACGTTTTGCTGCCCCCATTGTGATGTCACAAAGAGGGGGAACACAGGGGCTGCAATGGCTGTGGTGTCACAAAGAGGGGGAATGTTGTGCTGCCTCCATTGTGATGTCACAAAGAGGGGGAACGCTGGGGCTGGCACGGCTGTGGTGTCACAAAGAGGGGGAATGTTGTGCTGCCCCCATTGTGATGTCACAAAGAGGAGGAACACAGGGGCTGCAATGGCTGTGGTGTCACAGAGTGGGAATCCAGGGGGTGCCGTGGTCTTTCTTTTAGTAAGTTTGGATCCTTGAAGTGTTTTGTAGGCCGTGTCAGTTTAATTGGGAGGGCTAAGGAAAAAGTGCGGAGGTGTGGAGGACTGAGGTGAAGTTGCAGGGATTTGGAAAGGCGGAGGAAAAGCAAGAAAGCAAGAAAGCAAGAAAGCAAGAAAGCAAGAAAGCAAGAAAGCAAGCAAGAAAGCAAGCAAGAAAGCAAGCAAGAAAGCAAGAAAGCAAGAAAGCAAGAAAGCAAGAAAGCAAGAAAGCAAGAAAGCAAGGAAGCAAGAAAGCAAGCAAGAAAGAAAGAGTACTGGTGTTGTCATTACTAGCATCTGGAGCTTGACTGGAATCTGAAGTTTGCTGCCCCCGGCAGTGCCCAGAGGTGGCAATTTCCAGGGCCTGGTGTCCTGGTCCAGGCAATTGGCAGCACCTGCAGTGCCTAGGTGGTACCTTTGCCGGCACCGGTGCCAGGCAGCTGGGCCAATTTCCTGCTGCTGGGGCCCTCGGGAGCCTGGCCGAGCAGGAAAGGTGAGGCTGAGGCAGGAGATCTCCTTGCGGCTGCAGCAAAGGCCGGGTGCACACACACCTTGCCGGCACTGTGCCCTGGGCCAAGTAGCATTGTGGCCCAGGGGCTGCGCGTAACTTTCTTCTGGCAGGCAGCTTGTGAACATGGAGTGTGGAGAAGGCAGAGGTGACTGTCAGCTTTGTGCAGTGCTAGCAAAGGATGCTGCCTGTGAAGCAGCCTGGGAGCAGGCTTGACGTGCCAGCAGCGGCCAATTGAGAGGCCTTTTCTTCCCTGCGGGCTGAGGCCCTGAGCCTTGCCCTTTGCCAGGGCCCGTGAGTGCCTGCCCAGGGGCCTTTTGCACAGGGGTGAGAGAAGTGCTGCTGCAAGGCTGTCCTCAAGCTACTTTTGCTGCAGATGGAGCTGAGGACTGCTGATTGCTTGCAGTCTCAGGTGCTGTTTGTGTGCAGGTGGAAGTGCTGAGGGAGGGAGCAGCTCAGCTGCGGGCCAAGAAGTCTTCTTCTTTTGGCGGTTTTTGTTTCTTTCTTTGAACGACTCCCCCCTAGCAGCTCTGGGCGGGGCTGAGTAAGTGTATCTGAAACAGGCCTGTGGCACTGTGGGGGTGGCCAAGGTGATTTTCCTCGAGCTGTGTGCAGAGAAATAAATGCCCATCAGTCCCAGCCAGAGCAGTTCAGTGGCCGGTCAGTTTTGTTGCTTAGACGCAGCTCAGGACGCTTCCCTTTGGGCGTCTCCAGGGAGGTAACGCTGGGGCTGGCACGGCTGTGGTGTCACAAAGAGGGGGAATGTTGTGCTGCCGCCATTGTGATGTCACAAAGAGGGGGAACACAGGGGCTGCAATGGCTGTGGTGTCACAAAGAGGGGGAATGTTTTGCTGCCCCCATTGTGATGTCACAAAGAGGGGGAGCGCAGGGGCTGCAATGGCTGTGGTGTCACAAAGAGGGGGAATGTTTTGCTGCCTCCATTGTGATGTCACAAAGAGGGGGAACGCTGGGGCTGGCACGGCTGTGGTGTCACAAAGAGGGGGAATGTTGTGCTGCCCCCATTGTGATGTCACAAAGAGGAGGAACACAGGGGCTGCAATGGCTGTGGTGTCACAGAGTGGGAATGCAGGGGGTGCCGTGGTCTTTCTTTTAGTAAGTTTGGATCCTTGAAGTGTTTTGTAGGCCGTGTCAGTTTAATTGGGAGGGCTAAGGAAAAAGTGCGGAGGTGTGGAGGACTGAGGTGAAGTTGCAGGGATTTGGAAAGGCGGAGGAAAAGCAAGAAAGCAAGAAAGCAAGAAAGCAAGAAAGCAAGAAAGCAAGCAAGAAAGCAAGAAAGCAAGAAAGCAAGAAAGCAAGAAAGCAAGAATGCAAGAAAGCTAGAAAGCAAGAAAGCAAGCAAGAAAGCAAGCAAGAAAGCAAGCAAGAAAGCAAGCAAGAAAGAAAGAGTACTGGTGTTGTCATTACTAGCATCTGGAGCTTGACTGGAATCTGAAGTTTGCTGCCCCCGGCAGTGCCCAGAGGTGGCAATTTCCAGGGCCTGGTGTCCTGGTCCAGGCAATTGGCAGCACCTGCAGTGCCTAGGTGGTACCTTTGCCGGCACCGGTGCCAGGCAGCTGGGCCAATTTCCTGCTGCTGGGGCCCTCGGGAGCCTGGCTGAGCAGGAAAGGTGAGGCTGAGGCAGGAGATCTCCTTGCGGCTGCAGCAAAGGCCGGGTGCACACACACCTTGCCGGCGCTGTGCCCTGGGCCAAGTAGGATTGTGGCCCAGGGGCTGCGCGTAACTTTCTTCTGGCAGGCAGCTTGTGAACATGGAGTGTGGAGAAGGCAGAGGTGACTGTCAGCTTTGTGCAGTGCTAGCAAAGGATGCTGCCTGTGAAGCAGCCTGGGAGCAGGCTTGACGTGCCAGCAGCGGCCAATTGAGAGGCCTTTTCTTCCCTGCGGGCTGAGGCCCTGAGCCTTGCCCTTTGCCAGGGCCCGTGAGTGCCTGCCCAGGGGCCTTTTGCACAGGGGTGAGAGAAGTGCTGCTGCAAGGCTGTCCTCAAGCTACTTTTGCTGCAGATGGAGCTGAGGACTGCTGATTGCTTGCAGTCTCAGGTGCTGTTTGTGTGCAGGTGGAAGTGCTGAGGGAGGGAGCAGCTCAGCTGGGGGCCAAGAAGTCTTCTTCTTTTGGCGGTTTTTGTTTCTTTCTTTGAACGACTCCCCCCTAGCAGCTCTGGGCGGGGCTGAGTAAGTGTATCTGAAACAGGCCTGTGGCACTGTGGGGGTGGCCAAGGTGATTTTCCTCGAGCTGTGTGCAGAGAAATAAATGCCCATCAGTCCCAGCCAGAGCAGTTCAGTGGCCGGTCAGTTTTGTTGCTTAGACGCAGCTCAGGACGCTTCCCTTTGGGCGTCTCCAGGGAGGTAACGCTGGGGCTGGCACGGCTGTGGTGTCACAAAGAGGGGGAATGTTTTGCTGCCCCCATTGTGATGTCACAAAGAGGAGGAACACAGGGGCTGCAATGGCTGTGGTGTCACAAAGAGGGGGAATGTTGTGCTGCCGCCATTGTGATGTCACAAAGAGGGGGAACACAGGGGCTGCAATGGCTGTGGTGTCACAAAGAGGGGAAACGTTTTGCTGCCGCCATTGTGATGTCACAAAGAGGGGGAACACAGGGGCTGCAATGGCTGTGGTGTCACAAAGAGGGGGAATGTTTTGCTGCCCCCATTGTGATGTCACAAAGAGGGGGAGCACAGGGGCTGCAATGGCTGTGGTGTCACAAAGAGGGGGAATGTTGTGCTGCCCCCATTGTGATGTCACAAAGAGGAGGAACACAGGGGCTGCAATGGCTGTGGTGTCACAGAGTGGGAATGCAGGGGGTGCCGTGGTCTTTCTTTTAGTAAGTTTGGATCCTTGAAGTGTTTTGTAGGCCGTGTCAGTTTAATTGGGAGGGCTAAGGAAAAAGTGCGGAGGTGTGGAGGACTGAGGTGAAGTTGCAGGGATTTGGAAAGGCGGAGGAAAAGCAAGAAAGCAAGAAAGCAAGAAAGCAAGAAAGCAAGAAAGCAAGCAAGAAAGCAAGAAAGCAAGAAAGCAAGAAAGCAAGAATGCAAGAAAGCTAGAAAGCAAGAAAGCAAGCAAGAAAGCAAGCAAGAAAGCAAGCAAGAAAGAAAGAGTACTGGTGTTGTCATTACTAGCATCTGGAGCTTGACTGGAATCTGAAGTTTGCTGCCCCCGGCAGTGCCCAGAGGTGGCAATTTCCAGGGCCTGGTGTCCTGGTCCAGGCAATTGGCAGCACCTGCAGTGCCTAGGTGGTACCTTTGCCGGCACCGGTGCCAGGCAGCTGGGCCAATTTCCTGCTGCTGGGGCCCTCGGGAGCCTGGCTGAGCAGGAAAGGTGAGGCTGAGGCAGGAGATCTCCTTGCGGCTGCAGCAAAGGCCGGGTGCACACACACCTTGCCGGCGCTGTGCCCTGGGCCAAGTAGGATTGTGGCCCAGGGGCTGCGCGTAACTTTCTTCTGGCAGGCAGCTTGTGAACATGGAGTGTGGAGAAGGCAGAGGTGACTGTCAGCTTTGTGCAGTGCTAGCAAAGGATGCTGCCTGTGAAGCAGCCTGGGAGCAGGCTTGACGTGCCAGCAGCGGCCAATTGAGAGGCCTTTTCTTCCCTGCGGGCTGAGGCCCTGAGCCTTGCCCTTTGCCAGGGCCCGTGAGTGCCTGCCCAGGGGCCTTTTGCACAGGGGTGAGAGAAGTGCTGCTGCAAGGCTGTCCTCAAGCTACTTTTGCTGCAGATGGAGCTGAGGACTGCTGATTGCTTGCAGTCTCAGGTGCTGTTTGTGTGCAGGTGGAAGTGCTGAGGGAGGGAGCAGCTCAGCTGGGGGCCAAGAAGTCTTCTTCTTTTGGCGGTTTTTGTTTCTTTCTTTGAACGACTCCCCCCTAGCAGCTCTGGGCGGGGCTGAGTAAGTGTATCTGAAACAGGCCTGTGGCACTGTGGGGGTGGCCAAGGTGATTTTCCTCGAGCTGTGTGCAGAGAAATAAATGCCCATCAGTCCCAGCCAGAGCAGTTCAGTGGCCGGTCAGTTTTGTTGCTTAGACGCAGCTCAGGACGCTTCCCTTTGGGCGTCTCCAGGGAGGTAACGCTGGGGCTGGCACGGCTGTGGTGTCACAAAGAGGGGGAATGTTGTGCTGCCGCCATTGTGATGTCACAAAGAGGGGGAACACAGGGGCTGCAATGGCTGTGGTGTCACAAAGAGGGGGAACGTTTTGCTGCCGCCATTGTGATGTCACAAAGAGGGGGAACACAGGGGCTGCAATGGCTGTGGTGTCACAAAGAAGGGGAACGTTTTGCTGCCCACATTGTGATGTCACAAAGAGGAGGAACACAGGGGCTGCAATGGCTGTGGTGTCACAAAGAGGGGGAATGTTGTGCTGCCCCCATTGTGATGTCACAAAGAGGGGGAACGCTGGGGCTGCAATGGCTGTGGTGTCACAAAGAGGGGGAGCACAGGGGCTGCAATGGCTGTGGTGTCACAAAGAGGGGGAATGTTGTGCTGCCCCCATTGTGATGTCACAAAGAGGGGGAACGCTGGGGCTGGCACGGCTGTGGTGTCACAAAGAGGGGGAATGTTGTGCTGCCCCCATTGTGATGTCACAAAGAGGAGGAACACAGGGGCTGCAATGGCTGTGGTGTCACAGAGTGGGAATGCAGGGGGTGCTGTGGTCTTTCTTTTAGTAAGTTTGGATCCTTGAAGTGTTTTGTAGGCCGTGTCAGTTTAATTGGGAGGGCTAAGGAAAAAGTGCGGAGGTGTGGAGGACTGAGGTGAAGTTGCAGGGATTTGGAAAGGCGGAGGAAAAGCAAGAAAGCAAGAAAGCAAGAAAGCAAGAAAGCAAGAATGCAAGAAAGCAAGAAAGCAAGCAAGAAAGCAAGAAAGCAAGAAAGCAAGAAAGCAAGAAAGCAAGAAAGAAAGAAAGAAAGAGTCCTGGTGTTGTCATTACTAGCATCTGGAGCTTGACTGGAATCTGATGTTTGCTGCCCCCGGCAGTGCCCAGAGGTGGCAATTTCCAGGGCCTGGTGTCCTGGTCCAGGCAATTGGCAGCACCTGCAGTGCCTAGGTGGTACCTTTGCCGGCACCGGTGCCAGGCAGCTGGGCCAATTTCCTGCTGCTGGGGCCCTCGGGAGCCTGGCTGAGCAGGAAAGGTGAGGCTGAGGCAGGAGATCTCCTTGCGGCTGCAGCAAAGGCCGGGTGCACACACACCTTGCCGGCGCTGTGCCCTGGGCCAAGTAGCATTGTGCCCCAGGGGCTGCGCCTAACTTTCTTCTGGCAGGCAGCTTGTGAACATGGAGTGTGGAGAAGGCAGAGGTGACTGTCAGCTTTGTGCAGTGCTAGCAAAGGATGCTGCCTGTGAAGCAGCCTGGGAGCAGGCTTGACGTGCCAGCAGCGGCCAATTGAGAGGCCTTTTCTTCCCTGCGGGCTGAGGCCCTGAGCCTTGCCCTTTGCCAGGGCCCGTGAGTGCCTGCCCAGGGGCCTTTTGCACAGGGGTGAGAGAAGTGCTGCTGCAAGGCTGTCCTCAAGCTACTTTTGCTGCAGATGGAGCTGAGGACTGCTGATTGCTTGCAGTCTCAGGTGCTGTTTGTGTGCAGGTGGAAGTGCTGAGGGAGGGAGCAGCTCAGCTGCGGGCCAAGAAGTCTTCTTCTTTTGGCGGTTTTTGTTTCTTTCTTTGAACGACTCCCCCCTAGCAGCTCTGGGCGGGGCTGAGTAAGTGTATCTGAAACAGGCCTGTGGCACTGTGGGGGTGGCCAAGGTGATTTTCCTCGAGCTGTGTGCAGAGAAATAAATGCCCATCAGTCCCAGCCAGAGCAGTTCAGTGGCCGGTCAGTTTTGTTGCTTAGACGCAGCTCAGGACGCTTCCCTTTGGGCGTCTCCAGGGAGGTAACGCTGGGGCTGGCACGGCTGTGGTGTCACAAAGAGGGGGAATGTTTTGCTGCCCCCATTGTGATGTCACAAAGAGGAGGAACACAGGGGCTGCAATGGCTGTGGTGTCACAAAGAGGGGGAATGTTGTGCTGCCGCCATTGTGATGTCACAAAGAGGGGGAACACAGGGGCTGCAATGGCTGTGGTGTCACAAAGAGGGGAAACGTTTTGCTGCCGCCATTGTGATGTCACAAAGAGGGGGAACACAGGGGCTGCAATGGCTGTGGTGTCACAAAGAGGGGGAATGTTTTGCTGCCCCCATTGTGATGTCACAAAGAGGGGGAGCACAGGGGCTGCAATGGCTGTGGTGTCACAAAGAGGGGGAATGTTGTGCTGCCCCCATTGTGATGTCACAAAGAGGAGGAACACAGGGGCTGCAATGGCTGTGGTGTCACAGAGTGGGAATGCAGGGGGTGCCGTGGTCTTTCTTTTAGTAAGTTTGGATCCTTGAAGTGTTTTGTAGGCCGTGTCAGTTTAATTGGGAGGGCTAAGGAAAAAGTGCGGAGGTGTGGAGGACTGAGGTGAAGTTGCAGGGATTTGGAAAGGCGGAGGAAAAGCAAGAAAGCAAGAAAGCAAGAAAGCAAGAAAGCAAGAAAGCAAGCAAGAAAGCAAGAAAGCAAGAAAGCAAGAAAGCAAGAATGCAAGAAAGCTAGAAAGCAAGAAAGCAAGCAAGAAAGCAAGCAAGAAAGCAAGCAAGAAAGAAAGAGTACTGGTGTTGTCATTACTAGCATCTGGAGCTTGACTGGAATCTGAAGTTTGCTGCCCCCGGCAGTGCCCAGAGGTGGCAATTTCCAGGGCCTGGTGTCCTGGTCCAGGCAATTGGCAGCACCTGCAGTGCCTAGGTGGTACCTTTGCCGGCACCGGTGCCAGGCAGCTGGGCCAATTTCCTGCTGCTGGGGCCCTCGGGAGCCTGGCTGAGCAGGAAAGGTGAGGCTGAGGCAGGAGATCTCCTTGCGGCTGCAGCAAAGGCCGGGTGCACACACACCTTGCCGGCGCTGTGCCCTGGGCCAAGTAGGATTGTGGCCCAGGGGCTGCGCCTAACTTTCTTCTGGCAGGCAGCTTGTGAACATGGAGTGTGGAGAAGGCAGAGGTGACTGTCAGCTTTGTGCAGTGCTAGCAAAGGATGCTGCCTGTGAAGCAGCCTGGGAGCAGGCTTGACGTGCCAGCAGCGGCCAATTGAGAGGCCTTTTCTTCCCTGCGGGCTGAGGCCCTGAGCCTTGCCCTTTGCCAGGGCCCGTGAGTGCCTGCCCAGGGGCCTTTTGCACAGGGGTGAGAGAAGTGCTGCTGCAAGGCTGTCCTCAAGCTACTTTTGCTGCAGATGGAGCTGAGGACTGCTGATTGCTTGCAGTCTCAGGTGCTGTTTGTGTGCAGGTGGAAGTGCTGAGGGAGGGAGCAGCTCAGCTGGGGGCCAAGAAGTCTTCTTCTTTTGGCGGTTTTTGTTTCTTTCTTTGAACGACTCCCCCCTAGCAGCTCTGGGCGGGGCTGAGTAAGTGTATCTGAAACAGGCCTGTGGCACTGTGGGGGTGGCCAAGGTGATTTTCCTCGAGCTGTGTGCAGAGAAATAAATGCCCATCAGTCCCAGCCAGAGCAGTTCAGTGGCCGGTCAGTTTTGTTGCTTAGACGCAGCTCAGGACGCTTCCCTTTGGGCGTCTCCAGGGAGGTAACGCTGGGGCTGGCACGGCTGTGGTGTCACAAAGAGGGGGAATGTTGTGCTGCCGCCATTGTGATGTCACAAAGAGGGGGAACACAGGGGCTGCAATGGCTGTGGTGTCACAAAGAGGGGGAACGTTTTGCTGCCGCCATTGTGATGTCACAAAGAGGGGGAACACAGGGGCTGCAATGGCTGTGGTGTCACAAAGAAGGGGAACGTTTTGCTGCCCCCATTGTGATGTCACAAAGAGGAGGAACACAGGGGCTGCAATGGCTGTGGTGTCACAAAGAGGGGGAATGTTGTGCTGCCCCCATTGTGATGTCACAAAGAGGGGGAACGCTGGGGCTGCAATGGCTGTGGTGTCACAAAGAGGGGGAGCACAGGGGCTGCAATGGCTGTGGTGTCACAAAGAGGGGGAATGTTGTGCTGCCCCCATTGTGATGTCACAAAGAGGGGGAACGCTGGGGCTGGCACGGCTGTGGTGTCACAAAGAGGGGGAATGTTGTGCTGCCCCCATTGTGATGTCACAAAGAGGAGGAACACAGGGGCTGCAATGGCTGTGGTGTCACAGAGTGGGAATGCAGGGGGTGCCGTGGTCTTTCTTTTAGTAAGTTTGGATCCTTGAAGTGTTTTGTAGGCCGTGTCAGTTTAATTGGGAGGGCTAAGGAAAAAGTGCGGAGGTGTGGAGGACTGAGGTGAAGTTGCAGGGATTTGGAAAGGCGGAGGAAAAGCAAGAAAGCAAGAAAGCAAGAAAGCAAGAAAGCAAGAATGCAAGAAAGCAAGAAAGCAAGCAAGAAAGCAAGAAAGCAAGAAAGCAAGAAAGCAAGAAAGCAAGAAAGCAAGAAAGAAAGAAAGAAAGAGTCCTGGTGTTGTCATTACTAGCATCTGGAGCTTGACTGGAATCTGATGTTTGCTGCCCCCGGCAGTGCCCAGAGGTGGCAATTTCCAGGGCCTGGTGTCCTGGTCCAGGCAATTGGCAGCACCTGCAGTGCCTAGGTGGTACCTTTGCCGGCACCGGTGCCAGGCAGCTGGGCCAATTTCCTGCTGCTGGGGCCCTCGGGAGCCTGGCCGAGCAGGAAAGGTGAGGCTGAGGCAGGAGATCTCCTTGCGGCTGCAGCAAAGGCCGGGTGCACACACACCTTGCCGGCGCTGTGCCCTGGGCCAAGTAGCATTGTGCCCCAGGGGCTGCGCCTAACTTTCTTCTGGCAGGCAGCTTGTGAACATGGAGTGTGGAGAAGGCAGAGGTGACTGTCAGCTTTGTGCAGTGCTAGCAAAGGATGCTGCCTGTGAAGCAGCCTGGGAGCAGGCTTGACGTGCCAGCAGCGGCCAATTGAGAGGCCTTTTCTTCCCTGCGGGCTGAGGCCCTGAGCCTTGCCCTTTGCCAGGGCCCGTGAGTGCCTGCCCAGGGGCCTTTTGCACAGGGGTGAGAGAAGTGCTGCTGCAAGGCTGTCCTCAAGCTACTTTTGCTGCAGATGGAGCTGAGGACTGCTGATTGCTTGCAGTCTCAGGTGCTGTTTGTGTGCAGGTGGAAGTGCTGAGGGAGGGAGCAGCTCAGCTGGGGGCCAAGAAGTCTTCTTCTTTTGGCGGTTTTTGTTTCTTTCTTTGAACGACTCCCCCCTAGCAGCTCTGGGCGGGGCTGAGTAAGTGTATCTGAAACAGGCCTGTGGCACTGTGGGGGTGGCCAAGGTGATTTTCCTCGAGCTGTGTGCAGAGAAATAAATGCCCATCAGTCCCAGCCAGAGCAGTTCAGTGGCCGGTCAGTTTTGTTGCTTAGACGCAGCTCAGGACGCTTCCCTTTGGGCGTCTCCAGGGAGGTAACGCTGGGGCTGGCACGGCTGTGGTGTCACAAAGAGGGGGAATGTTTTGCTGCCCCCATTGTGATGTCACAAAGAGGAGGAACACAGGGGCTGCAATGGCTGTGGTGTCACAAAGAGGGGGAATGTTGTGCTGCCGCCATTGTGATGTCACAAAGAGGGGGAACACAGGGGCTGCAATGGCTGTGGTGTCACAAAGAGGGGAAACGTTTTGCTGCCGCCATTGTGATGTCACAAAGAGGGGGAACACAGGGGCTGCAATGGCTGTGGTGTCACAAAGAGGGGGAATGTTTTGCTGCCCCCATTGTGATGTCACAAAGAGGAGGAGCGCAGGGGCTGCAATGGCTGTGGTGTCACAAAGAGGGGGAATGTTGTGCTGCCCCCATTGTGATGTCACAAAGAGGAGGAACACAGGGGCTGCAATGGCTGTGGTGTCACAGAGTGGGAATGCAGGGGTTGCCGTGGTCTTTCTTTTAGTAAGTTTGGATCCTTGAAGTGTTTTGTAGGCCGTGTCAGTTTAATTGGGAGGGCTAAGGAAAAAGTGCGGAGGTGTGGAGGACTGAGGTGAAGTTGCAGGGATTTGGAAAGGCGGAGGAAAAGCAAGAAAGCAAGAAAGCAAGAAAGCAAGAAAGCAAGAAAGCAAGCATGAAAGCAAGAAAGCAAGAAAGCAAGAAAGCAAGAAAGCAAGAATGCAAGAAAGCTAGAAAGCAAGAAAGCAAGCAAGAAAGCAAGCAAGAAAGCAAGCAAGAAAGAAAGAGTACTGGTGTTGTCATTACTAGCATCTGGAGCTTGACTGGAATCTGAAGTTTGCTGCCCCCGGCAGTGCCCAGAGGTGGCAATTTCCAGGGCCTGGTGTCCTGGTCCAGGCAATTGGCAGCACCTGCAGTGCCTAGGTGGTACCTTTGCCGGCACCGGTGCCAGGCAGCTGGGCCAATTTCCTGCTGCTGGGGCCCTCGGGAGCCTGGCTGAGCAGGAAAGGTGAGGCTGAGGCAGGAGATCTCCTTGCGGCTGCAGCAAAGGCCGGGTGCACACACACCTTGCCGGCGCTGTGCCCTGGGCCAAGTAGGATTGTGGCCCAGGGGCTGCGCCTAACTTTCTTCTGGCAGGCAGCTTGTGAACATGGAGTGTGGAGAAGGCAGAGGTGACTGTCAGCTTTGTGCAGTCCTAGCAAAGGATGCTGCCTGTGAAGCAGCCTGGGAGCAGGCTTGACGTGCCAGCAGCGGCCAATTGAGAGGCCTTTTCTTCCCTGCGGGCTGAGGCCCTGAGCCTTGCCCTTTGCCAGGGCCCGTGAGTGCCTGCCCAGGGGCCTTTTGCACAGGGGTGAGAGAAGTGCTGCTGCAAGGCTGTCCTCAAGCTACTTTTGCTGCAGATGGAGCTGAGGACTGCTGATTGCTTGCAGTCTCAGGTGCTGTTTGTGTGCAGGTGGAAGTGCTGAGGGAGGGAGCAGCTCAGCTGGGGGCCAAGAAGTCTTCTTCTTTTGGCGGTTTTTGTTTCTTTCTTTGAACGACTCCCCCCTAGCAGCTCTGGGCGGGGCTGAGTAAGTGTATCTGAAACAGGCCTGTGGCACTGTGGGGGTGGCCAAGGTGATTTTCCTCGAGCTGTGTGCAGAGAAATAAATGCCCATCAGTCCCAGCCAGAGCAGTTCAGTGGCCGGTCAGTTTTGTTGCTTAGACGCAGCTCAGGACGCTTCCCTTTGGGCGTCTCCAGGGAGGTAACGCTGGGGCTGGCACGGCTGTGGTGTCACAAAGAGGGGGAATGTTGTGCTGCCGCCATTGTGATGTCACAAAGAGGGGGAACACAGGGGCTGCAATGGCTGTGGTGTCACAAAGAGGGGGAACGTTTTGCTGCCGCCATTGTGATGTCACAAAGAGGGGGAACACAGGGGCTGCAATGGCTGTGGTGTCACAAAGAAGGGGAACGTTTTGCTGCCCCCATTGTGATGTCACAAAGAGGAGGAACACAGGGGCTGCAATGGCTGTGGTGTCACAAAGAGGGGGAATGTTGTGCTGCCCCCATTGTGATGTCACAAAGAGGGGGAACGCTGGGGCTGCAATGGCTGTGGTGTCACAAAGAGGGGGAGCACAGGGGCTGCAATGGCTGTGGTGTCACAAAGAGGGGGAATGTTGTGCTGCCCCCATTGTGATGTCACAAAGAGGGGGAACGCTGGGGCTGGCACGGCTGTGGTGTCACAAAGAGGGGGAATGTTGTGCTGCCCCCATTGTGATGTCACAAAGAGGAGGAACACAGGGGCTGCAATGGCTGTGGTGTCACAGAGTGGGAATGCAGGGGGTGCTGTGGTCTTTCTTTTAGTAAGTTTGGATCCTTGAAGTGTTTTGTAGGCCGTGTCAGTTTAATTGGGAGGGCTAAGGAAAAAGTGCGGAGGTGTGGAGGACTGAGGTGAAGTTGCAGGGATTTGGAAAGGCGGAGGAAAAGCAAGAAAGCAAGAAAGCAAGAAAGCAAGAAAGCAAGAATGCAAGAAAGCAAGAAAGCAAGCAAGAAAGCAAGCAAGAAAGCAAGAAAGCAAGAAAGCAAGAAAGCAAGAAAGCAAGAAAGAAAGAAAGAAAGAAAGAAAGAGTCCTGGTGTTGTCATTACTAGCATCTGGAGCTTGACTGGAATCTGATGTTTGCTGCCCCCGGCAGTGCCCAGAGGTGGCAATTTCCAGGGCCTGGTGTCCTGGTCCAGGCAATTGGCAGCACCTGCAGTGCCTAGGTGGTACCTTTGCCGGCACCGGTGCCAGGCAGCTGGGCCAATTTCCTGCTGCTGGGGCCCTCGGGAGCCTGGCCGAGCAGGAAAGGTGAGGCTGAGGCAGGAGATCTCCTTGCGGCTGCAGCAAAGGCCGGGTGCACACACACCTTGCCGGCGCTGTGCCCTGGGCCAAGTAGGATTGTGCCCCAGGGGCTGCGCGTAACTTTCTTCTGGCAGGCAGCTTGTGAACATGGAGTGTGGAGAAGGCAGAGGTGACTGTCAGCTTTGTGCAGTCCTAGCAAAGGATGCTGCCTGTGAAGCAGCCTGGGAGCAGGCTTGACGTGCCAGCAGCGGCCAATTGAGAGGCCTTTTCTTCCCTGCGGGCTGAGGCCCTGAGCCTTGCCCTTTGCCAGGGCCCGTGAGTGCCTGCCCAGGGGCCTTTTGCACAGGGGTGAGAGAAGTGCTGCTGCAAGGCTGTCCTCAAGCTACTTTTGCTGCAGATGGAGCTGAGGACTGCTGATTGCTTGCAGTCTCAGGTGCTGTTTGTGTGCAGGTGGAAGTGCTGAGGGAGGGAGCAGCTCAGCTGGGGGCCAAGAAGTCTTCTTCTTTTGGCGGTTTTTGTTTCTTTCTTTGAACGACTCCCCCCTAGCAGCTCTGGGCGGGGCTGAGTAAGTGTATCTGAAACAGGCCTGTGGCACTGTGGGGGTGGCCAAGGTGATTTTCCTCGAGCTGTGTGCAGAGAAATAAATGCCCATCAGTCCCAGCCAGAGCAGTTCAGTGGCCGGTCAGTTTTGTTGCTTAGACGCAGCTCAGGACGCTTCCCTTTGGGCGTCTCCAGGGAGGTAACGCTGGGGCTGGCACGGCTGTGGTGTCACAAAGAGGGGGAATGTTTTGCTGCCCCCATTGTGATGTCACAAAGAGGAGGAACACAGGGGCTGCAATGGCTGTGGTGTCACAAAGAGGGGGAATGTTGTGCTGCCGCCATTGTGATGTCACAAAGAGGGGGAACACAGGGGCTGCAATGGCTGTGGTGTCACAAAGAGGGGGAACGTTTTGCTGCCGCCATTGTGATGTCACAAAGAGGGGGAACACAGGGGCTGCAATGGCTGTGGTGTCACAAAGAGGGGGAATGTTTTGCTGCCCCCATTGTGATGTCACAAAGAGGGGGAGCACAGGGGCTGCAATGGCTGTGGTGTCACAAAGAGGGGGAATGTTGTGCTGCCCCCATTGTGATGTCACAAAGAGGGGGAACGCTGGGGCTGGCACGGCTGTGGTGTCACAAAGAGGGGGAATGTTGTGCTGCCCCCATTGTGATGTCACAAAGAGGAGGAACACAGGGGCTGCAATGGCTGTGGTGTCACAGAGTGGGAATGCAGGGGGTGCCGTGGTCTTTCTTTTAGTAAGTTTGGATCCTTGAAGTGTTTTGTAGGCCGTGTCAGTTTAATTGGGAGGGCTAAGGAAAAAGTGCGGCGGTGTGGAGGACTGAGGTGAAGTTGCAGGGATTTGGAAAGGCGGAGGAAAAGCAAGAAAGCAAGAAAGCAAGAAAGCAAGAAAGCAAGAAAGCAAGAAAGCAAGCAAGAAAGCAAGCAAGAAAGCAAGCAAGAAAGCAAGAAAGCAAGAAAGCAAGAAAGCAAGAAAGCAAGAGAGCAAGAAAGCAAGAAAGCACGCAAGAAAGCAAGCAAGAAAGAAAGAGTCCTGGTGTTGTCATTACTAGCATCTGGAGCTTGACTGGAATCTGAAGTTTGCTGCCCCCGCGGCAGTGCCCAGAGGTGGCAATTTCCAGGGCCTGGTGTCCTGGTCCAGGCAATTGGCAGCACCTGCAGTGCCTAGGTGGTACCTTTGCCGGCACCGGTGCCAGGCAGCTGGGCCAATTTCCTGCTGCTGGGGCCCTCGGGAGCCTGGCCGAGCAGGAAAGGTGAGGCTGAGGCAGGAGATCTCCTTGCGGCTGCAGCAAAGGCCGGGTGCACACACACCTTGCCGGCGCTGTGCCCTGGGCCAAGTAGGATTGTGGCCCAGGGGCTGCGCCTAACTTTCTTCTGGCAGGCAGCTTGTGAACATGGAGTGTGGAGAAGGCAGAGGTGACTGTCAGCTTTGTGCAGTGCTAGCAAAGGATGCTGCCTGTGAAGCAGCCTGGGAGCAGGCTTGACGTGCCAGCAGCGGCCAATTGAGAGGCCTTTTCTTCCCTGCGGGCTGAGGCCCTGAGCCTTGCCCTTTGCCAGGGCCCGTGAGTGCCTGCCCAGGGGCCTTTTGCACAGGGGTGAGAGAAGTGCTGCTGCAAGGCTGTCCTCAAGCTACTTTTGCTGCAGATGGAGCTGAGGACTGCTGATTGCTTGCAGTCTCAGGTGCTGTTTGTGTGCAGGTGGAAGTGCTGAGGGAGGGAGCAGCTCAGCTGGGGGCCAAGAAGTCTTCTTCTTTTGGCGGTTTTTGTTTCTTTCTTTGAACGACTCCCCCCTAGCAGCTCTGGGCGGGGCTGAGTAAGTGTATCTGAAACAGGCCTGTGGCACTGTGGGGGTGGCCAAGGTGATTTTCCTCGAGCTGTGTGCAGAGAAATAAATGCCCATCAGTCCCAGCCAGAGCAGTTCAGTGGCCGGTCAGTTTTGTTGCTTAGACGCAGCTCAGGACGCTTCCCTTTGGGCGTCTCCAGGGAGGTAACGCTGGGGCTGGCACGGCTGTGGTGTCACAAAGAGGGGGAATGTTTTGCTGCCCCCATTGTGATGTCACAAAGAGGAGGAACACAGGGGCTGCAATGGCTGTGGTGTCACAAAGAGGGGGAATGTTGTGCTGCCGCCATTGTGATGTCACAAAGAGGGGGAACACAGGGGCTGCAATGGCTGTGGTGTCACAAAGAGGGGGAACGTTTTGCTGCCCCCATTGTGATGTCACAAAGAGGGGGAACACAGGGGCTGCAATGGCTGTGGTGTCACAGAGTGGGAATGCAGGGGGTGCCGTGGTCTTTCTTTTAGTAAGTTTGGATCCTTGAAGTGTTTTGTAGGCCGTGTCAGTTTAATTGGGAGGGCTAAGGAAAAAGTGCGGAGGTGTGGAGGACTGAGGTGAAGTTGCAGGGATTTGGAAAGGCGGAGGAAAAGCAAGAAAGCAAGAAAGCAAGAAAGCAAGAAAGCAAGAAAGCAAGCAAGAAAGCAAGCAAGAAAGCAAGAAAGCAAGAAAGCAAGAAAGCAAGAAAGCAAGAAAGCAAGAAAGCAAGAAAGAAAGAAAGAAAGAAAGAAAGAAAGAGTCCTGGTGTTGTCATTACTAGCATCTGGAGCTTGACTGGAATCTGATGTTTGCTGCCCCCGGCAGTGCCCAGAGGTGGCAATTTCCAGGGCCTGGTGTCCTGGTCCAGGCAATTGGCAGCACCTGCAGTGCCTAGGTGGTACCTTTGCCGGCACCGGTGCCAGGCAGCAGGGCCAATTTCCTGCTGCTGGGGCCCTCGGGAGCCTGGCTGAGCAGGAAAGGTGAGGCTGAGGCAGGAGATCTCCTTGCGGCTGCAGCAAAGGCCGGGTGCACACACACCTTGCCGGCGCTGTGCCCTGGGCCAAGTAGGATTGTGGCCCAGGGGCTGCGCGTAACTTTCTTCTGGCAGGCAGCTTGTGAACATGGAGTGTGGAGAAGGCAGAGGTGACTGTCAGCTTTGTGCAGTCCTAGCAAAGGATGCTGCCTGTGAAGCAGCCTGGGAGCAGGCTTGACGTGCCAGCAGCGGCCAATTGAGAGGCCTTTTCTTCCCTGCGGGCTGAGGCCCTGAGCCTTGCCCTTTGCCAGGGCCCGTGAGTGCCTGCCCAGGGGCCTTTTGCACAGGGGTGAGAGAAGTGCTGCTGCAAGGCTGTCCTCAAGCTACTTTTGCTGCAGATGGAGCTGAGGACTGCTGATTGCTTGCAGTCTCAGGTGCTGTTTGTGTGCAGGTGGAAGTGCTGAGGGAGGGAGCAGCTCAGCTGGGGGCCAAGAAGTCTTCTTCTTTTGGCGGTTTTTGTTTCTTTCTTTGAACGACTCCCCCCTAGCAGCTCTGGGCGGGGCTGAGTAAGTGTATCTGAAACAGGCCTGTGGCACTGTGGGGGTGGCCAAGGTGATTTTCCTCGAGCTGTGTGCAGAGAAATAAATGCCCATCAGTCCCAGCCAGAGCAGTTCAGTGGCCGGTCAGTTTTGTTGCTTAGACGCAGCTCAGGACGCTTCCCTTTGGGCGTCTCCAGGGAGGTAACGCTGGGGCTGCAATGGCTGTGGTGTCACAAAGAGGGGGAACGTTTTGCTGCCGCCATTGTGATGTCACAAAGAGGAGGAACACAGGGGCTGCAATGGCTGTGGTGTCACAAAGAGGGGGAATGTTGTGCTGCCCCCATTGTGATGTCACAAAGAGGGGGAACGCTGGGGCTGCAATGGCTGTGGTGTCACAAAGAGGGGGAGCACAGGGGCTGCAATGGCTGTGGTGTCACAAAGAGGGGGAATGTTGTGCTGCCCCCATTGTGATGTCACAAAGAGGGGGAACGCTGGGGCTGGCACGGCTGTGGTGTCACAAAGAGGGGGAATGTTGTGCTGCCCCCATTGTGATGTCACAAAGAGGAGGAACACAGGGGCTGCAATGGCTGTGGTGTCACAGAGTGGGAATGCAGGGGGTGCTGTGGTCTTTCTTTTAGTAAGTTTGGATCCTTGAAGTGTTTTGTAGGCCGTGTCAGTTTAATTGGGAGGGCTAAGGAAAAAGTGCGGAGGTGTGGAGGACTGAGGTGAAGTTGCAGGGATTTGGAAAGGCGGAGGAAAAGCAAGAAAGCAAGAAAGCAAGAAAGCAAGAAAGCAAGAATGCAAGAAAGCAAGAAAGCAAGCAAGAAAGCAAGCAAGAAAGCAAGAAAGCAAGAAAGCAAGAAAGCAAGAAAGCAAGAAAGAAAGAAAGAAAGAAAGAAAGAGTCCTGGTGTTGTCATTACTAGCATCTGGAGCTTGACTGGAATCTGATGTTTGCTGCCCCCGGCAGTGCCCAGAGGTGGCAATTTCCAGGGCCTGGTGTCCTGGTCCAGGCAATTGGCAGCACCTGCAGTGCCTAGGTGGTACCTTTGCCGGCACCGGTGCCAGGCAGCTGGGCCAATTTCCTGCTGCTGGGGCCCTCGGGAGCCTGGCCGAGCAGGAAAGGTGAGGCTGAGGCAGGAGATCTCCTTGCGGCTGCAGCAAAGGCCGGGTGCACACACACCTTGCCGGCGCTGTGCCCTGGGCCAAGTAGGATTGTGGCCCAGGGGCTGCGCGTAACTTTCTTCTGGCAGGCAGCTTGTGAACATGGAGTGTGGAGAAGGCAGAGGTGACTGTCAGCTTTGTGCAGTCCTAGCAAAGGATGCTGCCTGTGAAGCAGCCTGGGAGCAGGCTTGACGTGCCAGCAGCGGCCAATTGAGAGGCCTTTTCTTCCCTGCGGGCTGAGGCCCTGAGCCTTGCCCTTTGCCAGGGCCCGTGAGTGCCTGCCCAGGGGCCTTTTGCACAGGGGTGAGAGAAGTGCTGCTGCAAGGCTGTCCTCAAGCTACTTTTGCTGCAGATGGAGCTGAGGACTGCTGATTGCTTGCAGTCTCAGGTGCTGTTTGTGTGCAGGTGGAAGTGCTGAGGGAGGGAGCAGCTCAGCTGGGGGCCAAGAAGTCTTCTTCTTTTGGCGGTTTTTGTTTCTTTCTTTGAACGACTCCCCCCTAGCAGCTCTGGGCGGGGCTGAGTAAGTGTATCTGAAACAGGCCTGTGGCACTGTGGGGGTGGCCAAGGTGATTTTCCTCGAGCTGTGTGCAGAGAAATAAATGCCCATCAGTCCCAGCCAGAGCAGTTCAGTGGCCGGTCAGTTTTGTTGCTTAGACGCAGCTCAGGACGCTTCCCTTTGGGCGTCTCCAGGGAGGTAACGCTGGGGCTGGCACGGCTGTGGTGTCACAAAGAGGGGGAATGTTTTGCTGCCCCCATTGTGATGTCACAAAGAGGAGGAACACAGGGGCTGCAATGGCTGTGGTGTCACAAAGAGGGGGAATGTTGTGCTGCCGCCATTGTGATGTCACAAAGAGGGGGAACACAGGGGCTGCAATGGCTGTGGTGTCACAAAGAGGGGGAACGTTTTGCTGCCGCCATTGTGATGTCACAAAGAGGGGGAACACAGGGGCTGCAATGGCTGTGGTGTCACAAAGAGGGGGAATGTTTTGCTGCCCCCATTGTGATGTCACAAAGAGGGGGAGCACAGGGGCTGCAATGGCTGTGGTGTCACAAAGAGGGGGAATGTTGTGCTGCCCCCATTGTGATGTCACAAAGAGGGGGAACGCTGGGGCTGGCACGGCTGTGGTGTCACAAAGAGGGGGAATGTTGTGCTGCCCCCATTGTGATGTCACAAAGAGGAGGAACACAGGGGCTGCAATGGCTGTGGTGTCACAGAGTGGGAATGCAGGGGGTGCCGTGGTCTTTCTTTTAGTAAGTTTGGATCCTTGAAGTGTTTTGTAGGCCGTGTCAGTTTAATTGGGAGGGCTAAGGAAAAAGTGCGGCGGTGTGGAGGACTGAGGTGAAGTTGCAGGGATTTGGAAAGGCGGAGGAAAAGCAAGAAAGCAAGAAAGCAAGAAAGCAAGAAAGCAAGAAAGCAAGAAAGCAAGCAAGAAAGCAAGCAAGAAAGCAAGCAAGAAAGCAAGAAAGCAAGAAAGCAAGAAAGCAAGAAAGCAAGAGAGCAAGAAAGCAAGAAAGCACGCAAGAAAGCAAGCAAGAAAGAAAGAGTCCTGGTGTTGTCATTACTAGCATCTGGAGCTTGACTGGAATCTGAAGTTTGCTGCCCCCGCGGCAGTGCCCAGAGGTGGCAATTTCCAGGGCCTGGTGTCCTGGTCCAGGCAATTGGCAGCACCTGCAGTGCCTAGGTGGTACCTTTGCCGGCACCGGTGCCAGGCAGCTGGGCCAATTTCCTGCTGCTGGGGCCCTCGGGAGCCTGGCCGAGCAGGAAAGGTGAGGCTGAGGCAGGAGATCTCCTTGCGGCTGCAGCAAAGGCCGGGTGCACACACACCTTGCCGGCGCTGTGCCCTGGGCCAAGTAGGATTGTGGCCCAGGGGCTGCGCCTAACTTTCTTCTGGCAGGCAGCTTGTGAACATGGAGTGTGGAGAAGGCAGAGGTGACTGTCAGCTTTGTGCAGTGCTAGCAAAGGATGCTGCCTGTGAAGCAGCCTGGGAGCAGGCTTGACGTGCCAGCAGCGGCCAATTGAGAGGCCTTTTCTTCCCTGCGGGCTGAGGCCCTGAGCCTTGCCCTTTGCCAGGGCCCGTGAGTGCCTGCCCAGGGGCCTTTTGCACAGGGGTGAGAGAAGTGCTGCTGCAAGGCTGTCCTCAAGCTACTTTTGCTGCAGATGGAGCTGAGGACTGCTGATTGCTTGCAGTCTCAGGTGCTGTTTGTGTGCAGGTGGAAGTGCTGAGGGAGGGAGCAGCTCAGCTGGGGGCCAAGAAGTCTTCTTCTTTTGGCGGTTTTTGTTTCTTTCTTTGAACGACTCCCCCCTAGCAGCTCTGGGCGGGGCTGAGTAAGTGTATCTGAAACAGGCCTGTGGCACTGTGGGGGTGGCCAAGGTGATTTTCCTCGAGCTGTGTGCAGAGAAATAAATGCCCATCAGTCCCAGCCAGAGCAGTTCAGTGGCCGGTCAGTTTTGTTGCTTAGACGCAGCTCAGGACGCTTCCCTTTGGGCGTCTCCAGGGAGGTAACGCTGGGGCTGGCACGGCTGTGGTGTCACAAAGAGGGGGAATGTTTTGCTGCCCCCATTGTGATGTCACAAAGAGGAGGAACACAGGGGCTGCAATGGCTGTGGTGTCACAAAGAGGGGGAATGTTGTGCTGCCGCCATTGTGATGTCACAAAGAGGGGGAACACAGGGGCTGCAATGGCTGTGGTGTCACAAAGAGGGGGAACGTTTTGCTGCCCCCATTGTGATGTCACAAAGAGGGGGAACACAGGGGCTGCAATGGCTGTGGTGTCACAGAGTGGGAATGCAGGGGGTGCCGTGGTCTTTCTTTTAGTAAGTTTGGATCCTTGAAGTGTTTTGTAGGCCGTGTCAGTTTAATTGGGAGGGCTAAGGAAAAAGTGCGGAGGTGTGGAGGACTGAGGTGAAGTTGCAGGGATTTGGAAAGGCGGAGGAAAAGCAAGAAAGCAAGAAAGCAAGAAAGCAAGAAAGCAAGAAAGCAAGCAAGAAAGCAAGCAAGAAAGCAAGAAAGCAAGAAAGCAAGAAAGCAAGAAAGCAAGAAAGCAAGAAAGCAAGAAAGAAAGAAAGAAAGAAAGAAAGAAAGAGTCCTGGTGTTGTCATTACTAGCATCTGGAGCTTGACTGGAATCTGATGTTTGCTGCCCCCGGCAGTGCCCAGAGGTGGCAATTTCCAGGGCCTGGTGTCCTGGTCCAGGCAATTGGCAGCACCTGCAGTGCCTAGGTGGTACCTTTGCCGGCACCGGTGCCAGGCAGCAGGGCCAATTTCCTGCTGCTGGGGCCCTCGGGAGCCTGGCTGAGCAGGAAAGGTGAGGCTGAGGCAGGAGATCTCCTTGCGGCTGCAGCAAAGGCCGGGTGCACACACACCTTGCCGGCGCTGTGCCCTGGGCCAAGTAGGATTGTGGCCCAGGGGCTGCGCGTAACTTTCTTCTGGCAGGCAGCTTGTGAACATGGAGTGTGGAGAAGGCAGAGGTGACTGTCAGCTTTGTGCAGTCCTAGCAAAGGATGCTGCCTGTGAAGCAGCCTGGGAGCAGGCTTGACGTGCCAGCAGCGGCCAATTGAGAGGCCTTTTCTTCCCTGCGGGCTGAGGCCCTGAGCCTTGCCCTTTGCCAGGGCCCGTGAGTGCCTGCCCAGGGGCCTTTTGCACAGGGGTGAGAGAAGTGCTGCTGCAAGGCTGTCCTCAAGCTACTTTTGCTGCAGATGGAGCTGAGGACTGCTGATTGCTTGCAGTCTCAGGTGCTGTTTGTGTGCAGGTGGAAGTGCTGAGGGAGGGAGCAGCTCAGCTGGGGGCCAAGAAGTCTTCTTCTTTTGGCGGTTTTTGTTTCTTTCTTTGAACGACTCCCCCCTAGCAGCTCTGGGCGGGGCTGAGTAAGTGTATCTGAAACAGGCCTGTGGCACTGTGGGGGTGGCCAAGGTGATTTTCCTCGAGCTGTGTGCAGAGAAATAAATGCCCATCAGTCCCAGCCAGAGCAGTTCAGTGGCCGGTCAGTTTTGTTGCTTAGACGCAGCTCAGGACGCTTCCCTTTGGGCGTCTCCAGGGAGGTAACGCTGGGGCTGCAATGGCTGTGGTGTCACAAAGAGGGGGAACGTTTTGCTGCCGCCATTGTGATGTCACAAAGAGGAGGAACACAGGGGCTGCAATGGCTGTGGTGTCACAAAGAGGGGGAATGTTTTGCTGCCCCCATTGTGATGTCACAAAGAGGAGGAACACAGGGGCTGCAATGGCTGTGGTGTCACAGAGTGGGAATGCAGGGGGTGCCGTGGTCTTTCTTTTAGTAAGTTTGGATCCTTGAAGTGTTTTGTAGGCCGTGTCAGTTTAATTGGGAGGGCTAAGGAAAAAGTGCGGAGGTGTGGAGGACTGAGGTGAAGTTGCAGGGATTTGGAAATGCGGAGGAAAAGCAAGAAAGCAAGAAAGCAAGAAAGCAAGAAAGCAAGAATGCAAGAAAGCAAGAAAGCAAGCAAGAAAGCAAGCAAGAAAGCAAGCAAGAAAGAAAGAGTACTGGTGTTGTCATTACTAGCATCTGGAGCTTGACTGGAATCTGATGTTTGCTGCCCCCGGCAGTGCCCAGAGGTGGCAATTTTCAGGGCCTGGTGTCCTGGTCCAGGCAATTGGCAGCACCTGCAGTGCCTAGGTGGTACCTTTGCCGGCACCGGTGCCAGGCAGCTGGGCCAATTTCCTGCTGCTGGGGCCCTCGGGAGCCTGGCCGAGCAGGAAAGGTGAGGCTGAGGCAGGAGATCTCCTTGCGGCTGCAGCAAAGGCCGGGTGCACACACACCTTGCCGGCGCTGTGCCCTGGGCCAAGTAGGATTGTGCCCCAGGGGCTGCGCGTAACTTTCTTCTGGCAGGCAGCTTGTGAACATGGAGTGTGGAGAAGGCAGAGGTGACTGTCAGCTTTGTGCAGTCCTAGCAAAGGGTGCTGCCTGTGAAGCAGCCTGGGAGCAGGCTTGACGTGCCAGCAGCGGCCAATTGAGAGGCCTTTTCTTCCCTGCGGGCTGAGGCCCTGAGCCTTGCCCTTTGCCAGGGCCCGTGAGTGCCTGCCCAGGGGCCTTTTGCACAGGGGTGAGAGAAGTGCTGCTGCAAGGCTGTCCTCAAGCTACTTTTGCTGCAGATGGAGCTGAGGACTGCTGATTGCTTGCAGTCTCAGGTGCTGTTTGTGTGCAGGTGGAAGTGCTGAGGGAGGGAGCAGCTCAGCTGGGGGCCAAGAAGTCTTCTTCTTTTGGCGGTTTTTGTTTCTTTCTTTGAACGACTCCCCCCTAGCAGCTCTGGGCGGGGCTGAGTAAGTGTATCTGAAACAGGCCTGTGGCACTGTGGGGGTGGCCAAGGTGATTTTCCTCGAGCTGTGTGCAGAGAAATAAATGCCCATCAGTCCCAGCCAGAGCAGTTCAGTGGCCGGTCAGTTTTGTTGCTTAGACGCAGCTCAGGACGCTTCCCTTTGGGCGTCTCCAGGGAGGTAACGCTGGGGCTGGCACGGCTGTGGTGTCACAAAGAGGGGGAATGTTTTGCTGCCCCCATTGTGATGTCACAAAGAGGAGGAACACAGGGGCTGCAATGGCTGTGGTGTCACAAAGAGGGGGAATGTTTTGCTGCCGCCATTGTGATGTCACAAAGAGGGGGAGCGCAGGGGCTGCAATGGCTGTGGTGTCACAAAGAGGGGGAATGTTGTGCTGCCCCCATTGTGATGTCACAAAGAGGGGGAACGCTGGGGCTGGCACGGCTGTGGTGTCACAAAGAGGGGGAATGTTGTGCTGCCCCCATTGTGATGTCACAAAGAGGAGGAACACAGGGGCTGCAATGGCTGTGGTGTCACAGAGTGGGAATGCAGGGGGTGCCGTGGTCTGTCTTTTAGTAAGTTTGGATCCTTGAAGTGTTTTGTAGGCCGTGTCAGTTTAATTGGGAGGGCTAAGGAAAAAGTGCGGAGGTGTGGAGGACTGAGGTGAAGTTGCAGGGATTTGGAAAGGCGGAGGAAAAGCAAGAAAGCAAGAAAGCAAGAAAGCAAGAAAGCAAGCAAGAAAGCAAGCAAGAAAGCAAGCAAGAAAGCAAGAAAGCAAGAAAGCAAGAAAGCAAGAAAGCAAGCAAGAAAGCAAGCAAGAAAGAAAGAGTACTGGTGTTGTCATTACTAGCATCTGGAGCTTGACTGGAATCTGAAGTTTGCTGCCCCCGGCAGTGCCCAGAGGTGGCAATTTCCAGGGCCTGGTGTCCTGGTCCAGGCAATTGGCAGCACCTGCAGTGCCTAGGTGGTACCTTTGCCGGCACCGGTGCCAGGCAGCTGGGCCAATTTCCTGCTGCTGGGGCCCTCGGGAGCCTGGCCGAGCAGGAAAGGTGAGGCTGAGGCAGGAGATCTCCTTGCGGCTGCAGCAAAGGCCGGGTGCACACACACCTTGCCGGCGCTGTGCCCTGGGCCAAGTAGGATTGTGGCCCAGGGGCTGCGCCTAACTTTCTTCTGGCAGGCAGCTTGTGAACATGGAGTGTGGAGAAGGCAGAGGTGACTGTCAGCTTTGTGCAGTGCTAGCAAAGGATGCTGCCTGTGAAGCAGCCTGGGAGCAGGCTTGACGTGCCAGCAGCGGCCAATTGAGAGGCCTTTTCTTCCCTGCGGGCTGAGGCCCTGAGCCTTGCCCTTTGCCAGGGCCCGTGAGTGCCTGCCCAGGGGCCTTTTGCACAGGGGTGAGAGAAGTGCTGCTGCAAGGCTGTCCTCAAGCTACTTTTGCTGCAGATGGAGCTGAGGACTGCTGATTGCTTGCAGTCTCAGGTGCTGTTTGTGTGCAGGTGGAAGTGCTGAGGGAGGGAGCAGCTCAGCTGGGGGCCAAGAAGTCTTCTTCTTTTGGCGGTTTTTGTTTCTTTCTTTGAACGACTCCCCCCTAGCAGCTCTGGGCGGGGCTGAGTAAGTGTATCTGAAACAGGCCTGTGGCACTGTGGGGGTGGCCAAGGTGATTTTCCTCGAGCTGTGTGCAGAGAAATAAATGCCCATCAGTCCCAGCCAGAGCAGTTCAGTGGCCGGTCAGTTTTGTTGCTTAGACGCAGCTCAGGACGCTTCCCTTTGGGCGTCTCCAGGGAGGTAACGCTGGGGCTGGCACGGCTGTGGTGTCACAAAGAGGGGGAATGTTTTGCTGCCCCCATTGTGATGTCACAAAGAGGAGGAACACAGGGGCTGCAATGGCTGTGGTGTCACAAAGAGGGGGAACGTTTTGCTGCCCCCATTGTGATGTCACAAAGAGGGGGAACACAGGGGCTGCAATGGCTGTGGTGTCACAAAGAGGGGGAATGTTTTGCTGCCCCCATTGTGATGTCACAAAGAGGGGGAGCGCAGGGGCTGCAATGGCTGTGGTGTCACAAAGAGGGGGAATGTTGTGCTGCCTCCATTGTGATGTCACAAAGAGGGGGAACGCTGGGGCTGGCACGGCTGTGGTGTCACAAAGAGGGGGAATGTTGTGCTGCCCCCATTGTGATGTCACAAAGAGGAGGAACACAGGGGCTGCAATGGCTGTGGTGTCACAGAGTGGGAATGCAGGGGGTGCCGTGGTCTTTCTTTTAGTAAGTTTGGATCCTTGAAGTGTTTTGTAGGCCGTGTCAGTTTAATTGGGAGGGCTAAGGAAAAAGTGCGGAGGTGTGGAGGACTGAGGTGAAGTTGCAGGGATTTGGAAAGGCGGAGGAAAAGCAAGAAAGCAAGAAAGCAAGAAAGCAAGGAAGCAAGAAAGCAAGCAAGAAAGCAAGCAAGAAAGCAAGAAAGCAAGAAAGCAAGAAAGCAAGAAAGCAAGAAAGCAAGAAAGAAAGAAAGAAAGAAAGAAAGAAAGAGTCCTGGTGTTGTCATTACTAGCATCTGGAGCTTGACTGGAATCTGATGTTTGCTGCCCCCGGCAGTGCCCAGAGGTGGCAATTTCCAGGGCCTGGTGTCCTGGTCCAGGCAATTGGCAGCACCTGCAGTGTCTAGGTGGTACCTTTGCCGGCACCGGTGCCAGGCAGCTGGGCCAATTTCCTGCTGCTGGGGCCCTCGGAAGCCTGGCCGAGCAGGAAAGGTGAGGCTGAGGCAGGAGATCTCCTTGCGGCTGCAGCAAAGGCCGGGTGCACACACACCTTGCCGGCGCTGTGCCCTGGGCCAAGTAGGATTGTGGCCCAGGGGCTGCGCCTAACTTTCTTCTGGCAGGCAGCTTGTGAACATGGAGTGTGGAGAAGGCAGAGGTGACTGTCAGCTTTGTGCAGTCCTAGCAAAGGATGCTGCCTGTGAAGCAGCCTGGGAGCAGGCTTGACGTGCCAGCAGCAGCCAATTGAGAGGCCTTTTCTTCCCTGCGGGCTGAGGCCCTGAGCCTTGCCCTTTGCCAGGGCCCGTGAGTGCCTGCCCAGGGGCCTTTTGCACAGGGGTGAGAGAAGTGCTGCTGCAAGGCTGTCCTCAAGCTACTTTTGCTGCAGATGGAGCTGAGGACTGCTGATTGCTTGCAGTCTCAGGTGCTGTTTGTGTGCAGGTGGAAGTGCTGAGGGAGGGAGCAGCTCAGCTGGGGGCCAAGAAGTCTTCTTCTTTTGGCGGTTTTTGTTTCTTTCTTTGAACGACTCCCCCCTAGCAGCTCTGGGCGGGGCTGAGTAAGTGTATCTGAAACAGGCCTGTGGCACTGTGGGGGTGGCCAAGGTGATTTTCCTCGAGCTGTGTGCAGAGAAATAAATGCCCATCAGTCCCAGCCAGAGCAGTTCAGTGGCCGGTCAGTTTTGTTGCTTAGACGCAGCTCAGGACGCTTCCCTTTGGGCGTCTCCAGGGAGGTAACGCTGGGGCTGGCACGGCTGTGGTGTCACAAAGACGGGGAACGTTTTCTGCCCCCATTGTGATGTCACAAAGAGGGGGAACACAGGGGCTGCAATGGCTGTGGTGTCACAAAGAGGGGGAATGTTGTGCTGCCCCCATTGTGATGTCACAAAGAGGGGGAACGCTGGGGCTGCAATGGCTGTGGTGTCACAAAGAGGGGGAGCACAGGGGCTGCAATGGCTGTGGTGTCACAAAGAGGGGGAATGTTGTGCTGCCCCCATTGTGATGTCACAAAGAGGGGGAACGCTGGGGCTGGCACGGCTGTGGTGTCACAAAGAGGGGGAATGTTGTGCTGCCCCCATTGTGATGTCACAAAGAGGAGGAACACAGGGGCTGCAATGGCTGTGGTGTCACAGAGTGGGAATGCAGGGGGTGCCGTGGTCTTTCTTTTAGTAAGTTTGGATCCTTGAAGTGTTTTGTAGGCCGTGTCAGTTTAATTGGGAGGGCTAAGGAAAAAGTGCGGAGGTGTGGAGGACTGAGGTGAAGTTGCAGGGATTTGGAAAGGCGGAGGAAAAGAAAGAAAGCAAGAAAGCAAGAAAGCAAGAAAGCAAGAAAGCAAGAATGCAAGAAAGCAAGAAAGCAAGCAAGAAAGCAAGCAAGAAAGCAAGCAAGAAAGAAAGAGTACTGGTGTTGTCATTACTAGCATCTGGAGCTTGACTGGAATCTGATGTTTGCTGCCCCCGGCAGTGCCCAGAGGTGGCAATTTCCAGGGCCTGGTGTCCTGGTCCAGGCAATTGGCAGCACCTGCAGTGCCTAGGTGGTACCTTTGCCGGCACCGGTGCCAGGCAGCTGGGCCAATTTCCTGCTGCTGGGGCCCTCGGGAGCCTGGCCGAGCAGGAAAGGTGAGGCTGAGGCAGGAGATCTCCTTGCGGCTGCAGCAAAGGCCGGGTGCACACACACCTTGCCGACGCTGTGCCCTGGGCCAAGTAGGATTGTGGCCCAGGGGCTGCGCCTAACTTTCTTCTGGCAGGCAGCTTGTGAACATGGAGTGTGGAGAAGGCAGAGGTGACTGTCAGCTTTGTGCAGTCCTAGCAAAGGATGCTGCCTGTGAAGCAGCCTGGGAGCAGGCTTGACGTGCCAGCAGCGGCCAATTGAGAGGCCTTTTCTTCCCTGCGGGCTGAGGCCCTGAGCCTTGCCCTTTGCCAGGGCCCGTGAGTGCCTGCCCAGGGGCCTTTTGCACAGGGGTGAGAGAAGTGCTGCTGCAAGGCTGTCCTCAAGCTACTTTTGCTGCAGATGGAGCTGAGGACTGCTGATTGCTTGCAGTCTCAGGTGCTGTTTGTGTGCAGGTGGAAGTGCTGAGGGAGGGAGCAGCTCAGCTGGGGGCCAAGAAGTCTTCTTCTTTTGGCGGTTTTTGTTTCTTTCTTTGAACGACTCCCCCCTAGCAGCTCTGGGCGGGGCTGAGTAAGTGTATCTGAAACAGGCCTGTGGCACTGTGGGGGTGGCCAAGGTGATTTTCCTCGAGCTGTGTGCAGAGAAATAAATGCCCATCAGTCCCAGCCAGAGCAGTTCAGTGGCCGGTCAGTTTTGTTGCTTAGACGCAGCTCAGGACGCTTCCCTTTGGGCGTCTCCAGGGAGGTAACGCTGGGGCTGGCACGGCTGTGGTGTCACAAAGAGGGGGAACGTTTTGCTGCCCCCATTGTGATGTCACAAAGAGGGGGAACACAGGGGCTGCAATGGCTGTGGTGTCACAAGGAGGGGGAGCACAGGGGCTGCAATGGCTGTGGTGTCACAAAGAGGGGGAATGTTGTGCTGCCGCCATTGTGATGTCACAAAGAGGGGGAACACAGGGGCTGCAATGGCTGTGGTGTCACAAAGAGGGGGAGCACAGGGGCTGCAATGGCTGTGGTGTCACAAAGAGGGGGAATGTTGTGCTGCCCCCATTGTGATGTCACAAAGAGGGGGAACGCTGGGGCTGGCTCGGCTGTGGTGTCACAAAGAGGGGGAATGTTGTGCTGCCCCCATTGTGATGTCACAAAGAGGAGGAACACAGGGGCTGCAATGGCTGTGGTGTCACAGAGTGGGAATGCAGGGGGTGCCGTGGTCTTTCTTTTAGTAAGTTTGGATCCTTGAAGTGTTTTGTAGGCCGTGTCAGTTTAATTGGGAGGGCTAAGGAAAAAGTGCGGAGGTGTGGAGGACTGAGGTGAAGTTGCAGGGATTTGGAAAGGGGGAGGAAAAGCAAGAAAGCAAGAAAGCAAGAAAGCAAGAAAGCAAGAATGCAAGAACGCAAGAAAGCAAGCAAGAAAGCAAGAAAGCAAGTAAGCAAGAAAGCAAGAAAGCAAGAAAGCAAGAATGCAAGAAAGCAAGAAAGAAAGAAAGAAAGAAAGAAAGAAAGAAAGAGTCCTGGTGTTGTCATTACTAGCATCTGGAGCTTGACTGGAATCTGATGTTTGCTGCCCCCGGCAGTGCCCAGAGGTGGCAATTTCCAGGGCCTGGTGTCCTGGTCCAGGCAATTGGCAGCACCTGCAGTGCCTAGGTGGTACCTTTGCTGGCACCGGTGCCAGGAAGCTGGGCCAATTTCCTGCTGCTGGGGCCCTCGGGAGCCTGGCTGAGCAGGAAAGGTGAGGCTGAGGCAGGAGATCTCCTTGCGGCTGCAGCAAAGGCCGGGTGCACACACACCTTGCCGGCGCTGTACCCTGGGCCAAGTAGGATTGTGGCCCAGGGGCTGCGCCTAACTTTCTTCTGGCAGGCAGCTTGTGAACATGGAGTGTGGAGAAGGCAGAGGTGACTGTCAGCTTTGTGCAGTCCTAGCAAAGGATGCTGCCTGTGAAGCAGCCTGGGAGCAGGCTTGACGTGCCAGCAGCGGCCAATTGAGAGGCCTTTTCTTCCCTGCGGGCTGAGGCCCTGAGCCTTGCCCTTTGCCAGGGCCCGTGAGTGCCTGCCCAGGGGCCTTTTGCACAGGGGTGAGAGAAGTGCTGCTGCAAGGCTGTCCTCAAGCTACTTTTGCTGCAGATGGAGCTGAGGACTGCTGATTGCTTGCAGTCTCAGGTGCTGTTTGTGTGCAGGTGGAAGTGCTGAGGGAGGGAGCAGCTCAGCTGCGGGCCAAGAAGTCTTCTTCTTTTGGCGGTTTTTGTTTCTTTCTTTGAACGACTCCCCCCTAGCAGCTCTGGGCGGGGCTGAGTAAGTGTATCTGAAACAGGCCTGTGGCACTGTGGGGGTGGCCAAGGTGATTTTCCTCGAGCTGTGTGCAGAGAAATAAATGCCCATCAGTCCCAGCCAGAGCAGTTCAGTGGCCGGTCAGTTTTGTTGCTTAGACGCAGCTCAGGACGCTTCCCTTTGGGCGTCTCCAGGGAGGTAACGCTGGGGCTGGCACGGCTGTGGTGTCACAAAGAGGGGGAACGTTTTCTGCCCCCATTGTGATGTCACAAAGAGGAGGAACACAGGGGCTGCAATGGCTGTGGTGTCACAAAGAGGGGGAATGTTGTGCTGCCCCCATTGTGATGTCACAAAGAGGGGGAACGCTGGGGCTGGCACGGCTGTGGTGTCACAAAGAGGGGGAATGTTGTGCTGCCCCCATTGTGATGTCACAAAGAGGAGGAACACAGGGGCTGCAATGGCTGTGGTGTCACAGAGTGGGAATGCAGGGGGTGATGTGGTCTTTCTTTTAGTAAGTTTGGATCCTTGAAGTGTTTTGTAGGCCGTGTCAGTTTAATTGGGAGGGCTAAGGAAAAAGTGCGGAGGTGTGGAGGACTGAGGTGAAGTTGCAGGGATTTGGAAAGGCGGAGGAAAAGAAAGAAAGCAAGAAAGCAAGAAAGCAAGAATGCAAGAATGCAAGAAAGCAAGAAAGCAAGCAAGAAAGCAAGCAAGAAAGCAAGCAAGAAAGAAAGAGTACTGGTGTTGTCATTACTAGCATCTGGAGCTTGACTGGAATCTGATGTTTGCTGCCCCCGGCAGTGCCCAGAGGTGGCAATTTCCAGGGCCTGGTGTCCTGGTCCAGGCAATTGGCAGCACCTGCAGTGCCTAGGTGGTACCTTTGCCGGCACCGGTGCCAGGCAGCTGGGCCAATTTCCTGCTGCTGGGGCCCTCGGGAGCCTGGCCGAGCAGGAAAGGTGAGGCTGAGGCAGGAGATCTCCTTGCGGCTGCAGCAAAGGCCGGGTGCACACACACCTTGCCGGCGCTGTGCCCTGGGCCAAGTAGGATTGTGGCCCAGGGGCTGCGCGTAACTTTCTTCTGGCAGGCAGCTTGTGAACATGGAGTGTGGAGAAGGCAGAGGTGACTGTCAGCTTTGTGCAGTCCTAGCAAAGGATGCTGCCTGTGAAGCAGCCTGGGAGCAGGCTTGACGTGCCAGCAGCGGCCAATTGAGAGGCCTTTTCTTCCCTGCGGGCTGAGGCCCTGAGCCTTGCCCTTTGCCAGGGCCCGTGAGTGCCTGCCCAGGGGCCTTTTGCACAGGGGTGAGAGAAGTGCTGCTGCAAGGCTGTCCTCAAGCTACTTTTGCTGCAGATGGAGCTGAGGACTGCTGATTGCTTGCAGTCTCAGGTGCTGTTTGTGTGCAGGTGGAAGTGCTGAGGGAGGGAGCAGCTCAGCTGGGGGCCAAGAAGTCTTCTTCTTTTGGCGGTTTTTGTTTCTTTCTTTGAACGACTCCCCCCTAGCAGCTCTGGGCGGGGCTGAGTAAGTGTATCTGAAACAGGCCTGTGGCACTGTGGGGGTGGCCAAGGTGATTTTCCTCGAGCTGTGTGCAGAGAAATAAATGCCCATCAGTCCCAGCCAGAGCAGTTCAGTGGCCGGTCAGTTTTGTTGCTTAGACGCAGCTCAGGACGCTTCCCTTTGGGCGTCTCCAGGGAGGTAACGCTGGGGCTGGCACGGCCGTGGTGTCACAAGAAGGGGGAATGTTTTGCTGCCCCCATTGTGATGTCACAAAGAGGAGGAACACAGGGGCTGCAATGGCTGTGGTGTCACAAAGAGGGGGAATGTTTTGCTGCCCCCATTGTGATGTCACAAAGAGGAGGAACACAGGGGCTGCAATGGCTGTGGTGTCACAAAGAGGGGGAATGTTTTGCTGCCCCCATTGTGATGTCACAAAGAGGGGGAACACAGGGGCTGCAATGGCTGTGGTGTCACAAAGAGGGGGAATGTTTTGCTGCCCCCATTGTGATGTCACAAAGAGGGGGAACGCTGGGGCTGGCATGGCTGTGGTGTCACAAAGAGGGGGAATGTTGTGCTGCCCCCATTGTGATGTCACAAAGAGGAGGAACACAGGGGCTGCAATGGCTGTGGTGTCACAGAGTGGGAATGCAGGGGGTGCCGTTGTCTTTCTTTTAGTAAGTTTGGATCCTTGAAGTGTTTTGTAGGCCGTGTCAGTTTAATTGGGAGGGCTAAGGAAAAAGTGCGGAGGTGTGGAGGACTGAGGTGAAGTTGCAGGGATTTGGAAAGGGGGAGGAAAAGCAAGAAAGCAAGAAAGCAAGAAAGCAAGAAAGCAAGAATGCAAGAAAGCAAGAAAGCAAGCAAGAAAGCCAGAAAGCAAGAAAGCAAGAAAGCAAGAAAGCAAGAAAGCAAGAATGCAAGAAAGCAAGAAAGCAAGCAAGCAAGAAAGCAAGAAAGAAAGAAAGAGTCCTGGTGTTGTCATTACTAGCATCTGGAGCTTGACTGGAATCTGATGTTTGCTGCCCCCGGCAGTGCCCAGAGGTGGCAATTTCCAGGGCCTGGTGTCCTGGTCCAGGCAATTGGCAGCACCTGCAGTGCCTAGGTGGTACCTTTGCCGGCACCGGTGCCAGGCAGCTGGGCCAATTTCCTGCTGCTGGGGCCCTCGGGAGCCTGGCCGAGCAGGAAAGGTGAGGCTGAGGCAGGAGATCTCCTTGCGGCTGCAGCAAAGGCCGGGTGCACACACACCTTGCCGGCGCTGTGCCCTGGGCCAAGTAGGATTGTGGCCCAGGGGCTGCGCCTAACTTTCTTCTGGCAGGCAGCTTGTGAACATGGAGTGTGGAGAAGGCAGAGGTGACTGTCAGCTTTGTGCAGTCCTAGCAAAGGATGCTGCCTGTGAAGCAGCCTGGGAGCAGGCTTGACGTGCCAGCAGCGGCCAATTGAGAGGCCTTTTCTTCCCTGCGGGCTGAGGCCCTGAGCCTTGCCCTTTGCCAGGGCCCGTGAGTGCCTGCCCAGGGGCCTTTTGCACAGGGGTGAGAGAAGTGCTGCTGCAAGGCTGTCCTCAAGCTACTTTTGCTGCAGATGGAGCTGAGGACTGCTGATTGCTTGCAGTCTCAGGTGCTGTTTGTGTGCAGGTGGAAGTGCTGAGGGAGGGAGCAGCTCAGCTGGGGGCCAAGAAGTCTTCTTCTTTTGGCGGTTTTTGTTTCTTTCTTTGAACGACTCCCCCCTAGCAGCTCTGGGCGGGGCTGAGTAAGTGTATCTGAAACAGGCCTGTGGCACTGTGGGGGTGGCCAAGGTGATTTTCCTCGAGCTGTGTGCAGAGAAATAAATGCCCATCAGTCCCAGCCAGAGCAGTTCAGTGGCCGGTCAGTTTTGTTGCTTAGACGCAGCTCAGGACGCTTCCCTTTGGGCGTCTCCAGGGAGGTAACGCTGGGGCTGGCACGGCTGTGGTGTCACAAAGAGGGGGAACGTTTTGCTGCCCCCATTGTGATGTCACAAAGAGGGGGAGCACAGGGGCTGCAATGGCTGTGGTGTCACAAAGAGGGGGAATGTTGTGCTGCCCCCATTGTGATGTCACAAAGAGGGGGAACGCTGGGGCTGGCACGGCTGTGGTGTCACAAAGAGGGGGAATGTTGTGCTGCCCCCATTGTGATGTCACAAAGAGGAGGAACACAGGGGCTGCAATGGCTGTGGTGTCACAGAGTGGGAATGCAGGGGGTGCTGTGGTCTTTCTTTTAGTAAGTTTGGATCCTTGAAGTGTTTTGTAGGCCGTGTCAGTTTAATATGGAGGGCTAAGGAAAAAGTGCGGAGGTGTGGAGGACTGAGGTGAAGTTGCAGGGATTTGGAAAGGCGGAGGAAAAGAAAGAAAGCAAGAAAGCAAGAAAGCAAGAAAGCAAGAAAGCAAGAATGCAAGAAAGCAAGAAAGCAAGCAAGAAAGCAAGCAAGAAAGCAAGCAAGAAAGAAAGAGTACTGGTGTTGTCATTACTAGCATCTGGAGCTTGACTGGAATCTGATGTTTGCTGCCCCCGGCAGTGCCCAGAGGTGGCAATTTCCAGGGCCTGGTGTCCTGGTCCAGGCAATTGGCAGCACCTGCAGTGCCTAGGTGGTACCTTTGCCGGCACCGGTGCCAGGCAGCTGGGCCAATTTCCTGCTGCTGGGGCCCTCGGGAGCCTGGCCGAGCAGGAAAGGTGAGGCTGAGGCAGGAGATCTCCTTGCGGCTGCAGCAAAGGCCGGGTGCACACACACCTTGCCGGCGCTGTGCCCTGGGCCAAGTAGGATTGTGGCCCAGGGGCTGCGCGTAACTTTCTTCTGGCAGGCAGCTTGTGAACATGGAGTGTGGAGAAGGCAGAGGTGACTGTCAGCTTTGTGCAGTCCTAGCAAAGGATGCTGCCTGTGAAGCAGCCTGGGAGCAGGCTTGACGTGCCAGCAGCGGCCAATTGAGAGGCCTTTTCTTCCCTGCGGGCTGAGGCCCTGAGCCTTGCCCTTTGCCAGGGCCCGTGAGTGCCTGCCCAGGGGCCTTTTGCACAGGGGTGAGAGAAGTGCTGCTGCAAGGCTGTCCTCAAGCTACTTTTGCTGCAGATGGAGCTGAGGACTGCTGATTGCTTGCAGTCTCAGGTGCTGTTTGTGTGCAGGTGGAAGTGCTGAGGGAGGGAGCAGCTCAGCTGGGGGCCAAGAAGTCTTCTTCTTTTGGCGGTTTTTGTTTCTTTCTTTGAACGACTCCCCCCTAGCAGCTCTGGGCGGGGCTGAGTAAGTGTATCTGAAACAGGCCTGTGGCACTGTGGGGGTGGCCAAGGTGATTTTCCTCGAGCTGTGTGCAGAGAAATAAATGCCCATCAGTCCCAGCCAGAGCAGTTCAGTGGCCGGTCAGTTTTGTTGCTTAGACGCAGCTCAGGACACTTCCCTTTGGGCGTCTCCAGGGAGGTAACGCTGGGGCTGGCACGGCTGTGGTGTCACAAAGAGGGGGAATGTTTTGCTGCCCCCATTGTGATGTCACAAAGAGGGGGAGCACAGGGGCTGCAATGGCTGTGGTGTCACAAAGAGGGGGAATGTTGTGCTGCCCCCATTGTGATGTCACAAAGAGGGGGAACGCTGGGGCTGGCACGGCTGTGGTGTCACAAAGAGGGGGAATGTTGTGCTGCCCCCATTGTGATGTCACAAAGAGGAGGAACACAGGGGCTGCAATGGCTGTGGTGTCACAGAGTGGGAATGCAGGGGGTGCTGTGGTCTTTCTTTTAGTAAGTTTGGATCCTTGAAGTGTTTTGTAGGCCGTGTCAGTTTAATATGGAGGGCTAAGGAAAAAGTGCGGAGGTGTGGAGGACTGAGGTGAAGTTGCAGGGATTTGGAAAGGCGGAGGAAAAGAAAGAAAGCAAGAAAGCAAGAAAGCAAGAAAGCAAGAAAGCAAGAATGCAAGAAAGCAAGAAAGCAAGCAAGAAAGCAAGCAAGAAAGCAAGCAAGAAAGAAAGAGTACTGGTGTTGTCATTACTAGCATCTGGAGCTTGACTGGAATCTGATGTTTGCTGCCCCCGGCAGTGCCCAGAGGTGGCAATTTCCAGGGCCTGGTGTCCTGGTCCAGGCAATTGGCAGCACCTGCAGTGCCTAGGTGGTACCTTTGCCGGCACCGGTGCCAGGCAGCTGGGCCAATTTCCTGCTGCTGGGGCCCTCGGGAGCCTGGCCGAGCAGGAAAGGTGAGGCTGAGGCAGGAGATCTCCTTGCGGCTGCAGCAAAGGCCGGGTGCACACACACCTTGCCGGCGCTGTGCCCTGGGCCAAGTAGGATTGTGGCCCAGGGGCTGCGCGTAACTTTCTTCTGGCAGGCAGCTTGTGAACATGGAGTGTGGAGAAGGCAGAGGTGACTGTCAGCTTTGTGCAGTGCTAGCAAAGGATGCTGCCTGTGAAGCAGCCTGGGAGCAGGCTTGACGTGCCAGCAGCGGCCAATTGAGAGGCCTTTTCTTCCCTGCGGGCTGAGGCCCTGAGCCTTGCCCTTTGCCAGGGCCCGTGAGTGCCTGCCCAGGGGCCTTTTGCACAGGGGTGAGAGAAGTGCTGCTGCAAGGCTGTCCTCAAGCTACTTTTGCTGCAGATGGAGCTGAGGACTGCTGATTGCTTGCAGTCTCAGGTGCTGTTTGTGTGCAGGTGGAAGTGCTGAGGGAGGGAGCAGCTCAGCTGGGGGCCAAGAAGTCTTCTTCTTTTGGCGGTTTTTGTTTCTTTCTTTGAACGACTCCCCCCTAGCAGCTCTGGGCGGGGCTGAGTAAGTGTATCTGAAACAGGCCTGTGGCACTGTGGGGGTGGCCAAGGTGATTTTCCTCGAGCTGTGTGCAGAGAAATAAATGCCCATCAGTCCCAGCCAGAGCAGTTCAGTGGCCGGTCAGTTTTGTTGCTTAGACGCAGCTCAGGACGCTTCCCTTTGGGCGTCTCCAGGGAGGTAACGCTGGGGCTGGCACGGCTGTGGTGTCACAAAGAGGGGGAACGTTTTGCTGCCCCCATTGTGATGTCACAAAGAGGGGGAACACAGGGGCTGCAATGGCTGTGGTGTCACAAGGAGGGGGAGCACAGGGGCTGCAATGGCTGTGGTGTCACAAAGAGGGGGAATGTTGTGCTGCCGCCATTGTGATGTCACAAAGAGGGGGAACACAGGGGCTGCAATGGCTGTGGTGTCACAAAGAGGGGGAGCACAGGGGCTGCAATGGCTGTGGTGTCACAAAGAGGGGGAATGTTGTGCTGCCCCCATTGTGATGTCACAAAGAGGGGGAACGCTGGGGCTGGCTCGGCTGTGGTGTCACAAAGAGGGGGAATGTTGTGCTGCCCCCATTGTGATGTCACAAAGAGGAGGAACACAGGGGCTGCAATGGCTGTGGTGTCACAGAGTGGGAATGCAGGGGGTGCCGTGGTCTTTCTTTTAGTAAGTTTGGATCCTTGAAGTGTTTTGTAGGCCGTGTCAGTTTAATTGGGAGGGCTAAGGAAAAAGTGCGGAGGTGTGGAGGACTGAGGTGAAGTTGCAGGGATTTGGAAAGGGGGAGGAAAAGCAAGAAAGCAAGAAAGCAAGAAAGCAAGAAAGCAAGAATGCAAGAAAGCAAGAAAGCAAGCAAGAAAGCAAGAAAGCAAGTAAGCAAGAAAGCAAGAAAGCAAGAAAGCAAGAATGCAAGAAAGCAAGAAAGCAAGAAAGAAAGAAAGAAAGAAAGAAAGAGTCCTGGTGTTGTCATTACTAGCATCTGGAGCTTGACTGGAATCTGATGTTTGCTGCCCCCGGCAGTGCCCAGAGGTGGCAATTTCCAGGGCCTGGTGTCCTGGTCCAGGCAATTGGCAGCACCTGCAGTGCCTAGGTGGTACCTTTGCTGGCACCAGTGCCAGGCAGCTGGGCCAATTTCCTGCTGCTGGGGCCCTCGGGAGCCTGGCTGAGCAGGAAAGGTGAGGCTGAGGCAGGAGATCTCCTTGCGGCTGCAGCAAAGGCCGGGTGCACACACACCTTGCCGGCGCTGTACCCTGGGCCAAGTAGCATTGTGCCCCAGGGGCTGCGCCTAACTTTCTTCTGGCAGGCAGCTTGTGAACATGGAGTGTGGAGAAGGCAGAGGTGACTGTCAGCTTTGTGCAGTCCTAGCAAAGGATGCTGCCTGTGAAGCAGCCTGGGAGCAGGCTTGACGTGCCAGCAGCGGCCAATTGAGAGGCCTTTTCTTCCCTGCGGGCGGAGGCCCTGAGCCTTGCCCTTTGCCAGGGCCCGTGAGTGCCTGCCCAGGGGCCTTTTGCACAGGGGTGAGAGAAGTGCTGCTGCAAGGCTGTCCTCAAGCTACTTTTGCTGCAGATGGAGCTGAGGACTGCTGATTGCTTGCAGTCTCAGGTGCTGTTTGTGTGCAGGTGGAAGTGCTGAGGGAGGGAGCAGCTCAGCTGGGGGCCAAGAAGTCTTCTTCTTTTGGCGGTTTTTGTTTCTTTCTTTGAACGACTCCCCCCTAGCAGCTCTGGGCGGGGCTGAGTAAGTGTATCTGAAACAGGCCTGTGGCACTGTGGGGGTGGCCAAGGTGATTTTCCTCGAGCTGTGTGCAGAGAAATAAATGCCCATCAGTCCCAGCCAGAGCAGTTCAGTGGCCGGTCAGTTTTGTTGCTTAGACGCAGCTCAGGACGCTTCCCTTTGGGCGTCTCCAGGGAGGTAACGCTGGGGCTGGCACGGCTGTGGTGTCACAAAGAGGGGGAACGTTTTCTGCCCCCATTGTGATGTCACAAAGAGGGGGAACACAGGGGCTGCAATGGCTGTGGTGTCACAAAGAGGGGGAATGTTGTGCTGCCCCCATTGTGATGTCACAAAGAGGGGGAACGCTGGGGCTGGCACGGCTGTGGTGTCACAAAGAGGGGGAATGTTGTGCTGCCCCCATTGTGATGTCACAAAGAGGGGGAACGCTGGGGCTGGCACGGCTGTGGTGTCACAAAGAGGGGGAATGTTGTGCTGCCCCCATTGTGATGTCACAAAGAGGAGGAACACAGGGGCTGCAATGGCTGTGGTGTCACAGAGTGGGAATGCAGGGGGTGCCGTGGTCTTTCTTTTAGTAAGTTTGGATCCTTGAAGTGTTTTGTAGGCCGTGTCAGTTTAATTGGGAGGGCTAAGGAAAAAGTGCGGAGGTGTGGAGGACTGAGGTGAAGTTGCAGGGATTTGGAAAGGCGGAGGAAAAGCAAGAAAGCAAGAAAGCAAGAAAGCAAGGAAGCAAGAAAGCAAGCAAGAAAGCAAGCAAGAAAGCAAGAAAGCAAGAAAGCAAGAAAGCAAGAAAGCAAGAAAGCAAGAAAGAAAGAAAGAAAGAAAGAAAGAAAGAGTCCTGGTGTTGTCATTACTAGCATCTGGAGCTTGACTGGAATCTGATGTTTGCTGCCCCCGGCAGTGCCCAGAGGTGGCAATTTCCAGGGCCTGGTGTCCTGGTCCAGGCAATTGGCAGCACCTGCAGTGTCTAGGTGGTACCTTTGCCGGCACCGGTGCCAGGCAGCTGGGCCAATTTCCTGCTGCTGGGGCCCTCGGGAGCCTGGCCGAGCAGGAAAGGTGAGGCTGAGGCAGGAGATCTCCTTGCGGCTGCAGCAAAGGCCGGGTGCACACACACCTTGCCGGCGCTGTGCCCTGGGCCAAGTAGGATTGTGGCCCAGGGGCTGCGCCTAACTTTCTTCTGGCAGGCAGCTTGTGAACATGGAGTGTGGAGAAGGCAGAGGTGACTGTCAGCTTTGTGCAGTCCTAGCAAAGGATGCTGCCTGTGAAGCAGCCTGGGAGCAGGCTTGACGTGCCAGCAGCGGCCAATTGAGAGGCCTTTTCTTCCCTGCGGGCTGAGGCCCTGAGCCTTGCCCTTTGCCAGGGCCCGTGAGTGCCTGCCCAGGGGCCTTTTGCACAGGGGTGAGAGAAGTGCTGCTGCAAGGCTGTCCTCAAGCTACTTTTGCTGCAGATGGAGCTGAGGACTGCTGATTGCTTGCAGTCTCAGGTGCTGTTTGTGTGCAGGTGGAAGTGCTGAGGGAGGGAGCAGCTCAGCTGGGGGCCAAGAAGTCTTCTTCTTTTGGCGGTTTTTGTTTCTTTCTTTGAACGACTCCCCCCTAGCAGCTCTGGGCGGGGCTGAGTAAGTGTATCTGAAACAGGCCTGTGGCACTGTGGGGGTGGCCAAGGTGATTTTCCTCGAGCTGTGTGCAGAGAAATAAATGCCCATCAGTCCCAGCCAGAGCAGTTCAGTGGCCGGTCAGTTTTGTTGCTTAGACGCAGCTCAGGACGCTTCCCTTTGGGCGTCTCCAGGGAGGTAACGCTGGGGCTGGCACGGCTGTGGTGTCACAAAGACGGGGAACGTTTTCTGCCCCCATTGTGATGTCACAAAGAGGGGGAACACAGGGGCTGCAATGGCTGTGGTGTCACAAAGAGGGGGAATGTTGTGCTGCCCCCATTGTGATGTCACAAAGAGGGGGAACGCTGGGGCTGCAATGGCTGTGGTGTCACAAAGAGGGGGAGCACAGGGGCTGCAATGGCTGTGGTGTCACAAAGAGGGGGAATGTTGTGCTGCCCCCATTGTGATGTCACAAAGAGGGGGAACGCTGGGGCTGGCACGGCTGTGGTGTCACAAAGAGGGGGAATGTTGTGCTGCCCCCATTGTGATGTCACAAAGAGGAGGAACACAGGGGCTGCAATGGCTGTGGTGTCACAGAGTGGGAATGCAGGGGGTGCCGTGGTCTTTCTTTTAGTAAGTTTGGATCCTTGAAGTGTTTTGTAGGCCGTGTCAGTTTAATTGGGAGGGCTAAGGAAAAAGTGCGGAGGTGTGGAGGACTGAGGTGAAGTTGCAGGGATTTGGAAAGGCGGAGGAAAAGAAAGAAAGCAAGAAAGCAAGAAAGCAAGAAAGCAAGAAAGCAAGAATGCAAGAAAGCAAGAAAGCAAGCAAGAAAGCAAGCAAGAAAGCAAGCAAGAAAGAAAGAGTACTGGTGTTGTCATTACTAGCATCTGGAGCTTGACTGGAATCTGATGTTTGCTGCCCCCGGCAGTGCCCAGAGGTGGCAATTTCCAGGGCCTGGTGTCCTGGTCCAGGCAATTGGCAGCACCTGCAGTGCCTAGGTGGTACCTTTGCCGGCACCGGTGCCAGGCAGCTGGGCCAATTTCCTGCTGCTGGGGCCCTCGGGAGCCTGGCCGAGCAGGAAAGGTGAGGCTGAGGCAGGAGATCTCCTTGCGGCTGCAGCAAAGGCCGGGTGCACACACACCTTGCCGGCGCTGTGCCCTGGGCCAAGTAGGATTGTGGCCCAGGGGCTGCGCCTAACTTTCTTCTGGCAGGCAGCTTGTGAACATGGAGTGTGGAGAAGGCAGAGGTGACTGTCAGCTTTGTGCAGTCCTAGCAAAGGATGCTGCCTGTGAAGCAGCCTGGGAGCAGGCTTGACGTGCCAGCAGCGGCCAATTGAGAGGCCTTTTCTTCCCTGCGGGCTGAGGCCCTGAGCCTTGCCCTTTGCCAGGGCCCGTGAGTGCCTGCCCAGGGGCCTTTTGCACAGGGGTGAGAGAAGTGCTGCTGCAAGGCTGTCCTCAAGCTACTTTTGCTGCAGATGGAGCTGAGGACTGCTGATTGCTTGCAGTCTCAGGTGCTGTTTGTGTGCAGGTGGAAGTGCTGAGGGAGGGAGCAGCTCAGCTGGGGGCCAAGAAGTCTTCTTCTTTTGGCGGTTTTTGTTTCTTTCTTTGAACGACTCCCCCCTAGCAGCTCTGGGCGGGGCTGAGTAAGTGTATCTGAAACAGGCCTGTGGCACTGTGGGGGTGGCCAAGGTGATTTTCCTCGAGCTGTGTGCAGAGAAATAAATGCCCATCAGTCCCAGCCAGAGCAGTTCAGTGGCCGGTCAGTTTTGTTGCTTAGACGCAGCTCAGGACGCTTCCCTTTGGGCGTCTCCAGGGAGGTAACGCTGGGGCTGGCACGGCTGTGGTGTCACAAAGACGGGGAACGTTTTCTGCCCCCATTGTGATGTCACAAAGAGGGGGAACACAGGGGCTGCAATGGCTGTGGTGTCACAAAGAGGGGGAATGTTGTGCTGCCCCCATTGTGATGTCACAAAGAGGGGGAACGCTGGGGCTGCAATGGCTGTGGTGTCACAAAGAGGGGGAGCACAGGGGCTGCAATGGCTGTGGTGTCACAAAGAGGGGGAATGTTGTGCTGCCCCCATTGTGATGTCACAAAGAGGGGGAACGCTGGGGCTGGCACGGCTGTGGTGTCACAAAGAGGGGGAATGTTGTGCTGCCCCCATTGTGATGTCACAAAGAGGAGGAACACAGGGGCTGCAATGGCTGTGGTGTCACAGAGTGGGAATGCAGGGGGTGCCGTGGTCTTTCTTTTAGTAAGTTTGGATCCTTGAAGTGTTTTGTAGGCCGTGTCAGTTTAATTGGGAGGGCTAAGGAAAAAGTGCGGAGGTGTGGAGGACTGAGGTGAAGTTGCAGGGATTTGGAAAGGCGGAGGAAAAGAAAGAAAGCAAGAAAGCAAGAAAGCAAGAAAGCAAGAAAGCAAGAATGCAAGAAAGCAAGAAAGCAAGCAAGAAAGCAAGCAAGAAAGCAAGCAAGAAAGAAAGAGTACTGGTGTTGTCATTACTAGCATCTGGAGCTTGACTGGAATCTGATGTTTGCTGCCCCCGGCAGTGCCCAGAGGTGGCAATTTCCAGGGCCTGGTGTCCTGGTCCAGGCAATTGGCAGCACCTGCAGTGCCTAGGTGGTACCTTTGCCGGCACCGGTGCCAGGCAGCTGGGCCAATTTCCTGCTGCTGGGGCCCTCGGGAGCCTGGCCGAGCAGGAAAGGTGAGGCTGAGGCAGGAGATCTCCTTGCGGCTGCAGCAAAGGCCGGGTGCACACACACCTTGCCGGCGCTGTGCCCTGGGCCAAGTAGGATTGTGGCCCAGGGGCTGCGCCTAACTTTCTTCTGGCAGGCAGCTTGTGAACATGGAGTGTGGAGAAGGCAGAGGTGACTGTCAGCTTTGTGCAGTCCTAGCAAAGGATGCTGCCTGTGAAGCAGCCTGGGAGCAGGCTTGACGTGCCAGCAGCGGCCAATTGAGAGGCCTTTTCTTCCCTGCGGGCTGAGGCCCTGAGCCTTGCCCTTTGCCAGGGCCCGTGAGTGCCTGCCCAGGGGCCTTTTGCACAGGGGTGAGAGAAGTGCTGCTGCAAGGCTGTCCTCAAGCTACTTTTGCTGCAGATGGAGCTGAGGACTGCTGATTGCTTGCAGTCTCAGGTGCTGTTTGTGTGCAGGTGGAAGTGCTGAGGGAGGGAGCAGCTCAGCTGGGGGCCAAGAAGTCTTCTTCTTTTGGCGGTTTTTGTTTCTTTCTTTGAACGACTCCCCCCTAGCAGCTCTGGGCGGGGCTGAGTAAGTGTATCTGAAACAGGCCTGTGGCACTGTGGGGGTGGCCAAGGTGATTTTCCTCGAGCTGTGTGCAGAGAAATAAATGCCCATCAGTCCCAGCCAGAGCAGTTCAGTGGCCGGTCAGTTTTGTTGCTTAGACGCAGCTCAGGACGCTTCCCTTTGGGCGTCTCCAGGGAGGTAACGCTGGGGCTGGCACGGCTGTGGTGTCACAAAGACGGGGAACGTTTTCTGCCCCCATTGTGATGTCACAAAGAGGGGGAACACAGGGGCTGCAATGGCTGTGGTGTCACAAAGAGGGGGAATGTTGTGCTGCCCCCATTGTGATGTCACAAAGAGGGGGAACGCTGGGGCTGCAATGGCTGTGGTGTCACAAAGAGGGGGAGCACAGGGGCTGCAATGGCTGTGGTGTCACAAAGAGGGGGAATGTTGTGCTGCCCCCATTGTGATGTCACAAAGAGGGGGAACGCTGGGGCTGGCACGGCTGTGGTGTCACAAAGAGGGGGAATGTTGTGCTGCCCCCATTGTGATGTCACAAAGAGGAGGAACACAGGGGCTGCAATGGCTGTGGTGTCACAGAGTGGGAATGCAGGGGGTGCTGTGGTCTTTCTTTTAGTAAGTTTGGATCCTTGAAGTGTTTTGTAGGCCGTGTCAGTTTAATTGGGAGGGCTAAGGAAAAAGTGCGGAGGTGTGGAGGACTGAGGTGAAGTTGCAGGGATTTGGAAAGGCGGAGGAAAAGAAAGAAAGCAAGAAAGCAAGAAAGCAAGAAAGCAAGAAAGCAAGAATGCAAGAAAGCAAGAAAGCAAGCAAGAAAGCAAGCAAGAAAGCAAGCAAGAAAGAAAGAGTCCTGGTGTTGTCATTACTAGCATCTGGAGCTTGACTGGAATCTGATGTTTGCTGCCCCCGGCAGTGCCCAGAGGTGGCAATTTCCAGGGCCTGGTGTCCTGGTCCAGGCAATTGGCAGCACCTGCAGTGCCTAGGTGGTACCTTTGCCGGCACCGGTGCCAGGCAGCTGGGCCAATTTCCTGCTGCTGGGGCCCTCGGGAGCCTGGCCGAGCAGGAAAGGTGAGGCTGAGGCAGGAGATCTCCTTGCGGCTGCAGCAAAGGCCGGGTGCACACACACCTTGCCGGCGCTGTGCCCTGGGCCAAGTAGGATTGTGGCCCAGGGGCTGCGCCTAACTTTCTTCTGGCAGGCAGCTTGTGAACATGGAGTGTGGAGAAGGCAGAGGTGACTGTCAGCTTTGTGCAGTCCTAGCAAAGGATGCTGCCTGTGAAGCAGCCTGGGAGCAGGCTTGACGTGCCAGCAGCGGCCAATTGAGAGGCCTTTTCTTCCCTGCGGGCTGAGGCCCTGAGCCTTGCCCTTTGCCAGGGCCCGTGAGTGCCTGCCCAGGGGCCTTTTGCACAGGGGTGAGAGAAGTGCTGCTGCAAGGCTGTCCTCAAGCTACTTTTGCTGCAGATGGAGCTGAGGACTGCTGATTGCTTGCAGTCTCAGGTGCTGTTTGTGTGCAGGTGGAAGTGCTGAGGGAGGGAGCAGCTCAGCTGGGGGCCAAGAAGTCTTCTTCTTTTGGCGGTTTTTGTTTCTTTCTTTGAACGACTCCCCCCTAGCAGCTCTGGGCGGGGCTGAGTAAGTGTATCTGAAACAGGCCTGTGGCACTGTGGGGGTGGCCAAGGTGATTTTCCTCGAGCTGTGTGCAGAGAAATAAATGCCCATCAGTCCCAGCCAGAGCAGTTCAGTGGCCGGTCAGTTTTGTTGCTTAGACGCAGCTCAGGACGCTTCCCTTTGGGCGTCTCCAGGGAGGTAACGCTGGGGCTGGCACGGCTGTGGTGTCACAAAGAGGGGGAACGTTTTGCTGCCCCCATTGTGATGTCACAAAGAGGGGGAACACAGGGGCTGCAATGGCTGTGGTGTCACAAGGAGGGGGAGCACAGGGGCTGCAATGGCTGTGGTGTCACAAAGAGGGGGAATGTTGTGCTGCCGCCATTGTGATGTCACAAAGAGGGGGAACACAGGGGCTGCAATGGCTGTGGTGTCACAAAGAGGGGGAGCACAGGGGCTGCAATGGCTGTGGTGTCACAAAGAGGGGGAATGTTGTGCTGCCCCCATTGTGATGTCACAAAGAGGGGGAACGCTGGGGCTGGCTCGGCTGTGGTGTCACAAAGAGGGGGAATGTTGTGCTGCCCCCATTGTGATGTCACAAAGAGGAGGAACACAGGGGCTGCAATGGCTGTGGTGTCACAGAGTGGGAATGCAGGGGGTGCCGTGGTCTTTCTTTTAGTAAGTTTGGATCCTTGAAGTGTTTTGTAGGCCGTGTCAGTTTAATTGGGAGGGCTAAGGAAAAAGTGCGGAGGTGTGGAGGACTGAGGTGAAGTTGCAGGGATTTGGAAAGGGGGAGGAAAAGCAAGAAAGCAAGAAAGCAAGAAAGCAAGAAAGCAAGAAAGCAAGAATGCAAGAAAGCAAGAAAGCAAGCAAGAAAGCAAGAAAGCAAGTAAGCAAGAAAGCAAGAAAGCAAGAAAGCAAGAATGCAAGAAAGCAAGAAAGAAAGAAAGAAAGAAAGAAAGAAAGAAAGAGTCCTGGTGTTGTCATTACTAGCATCTGGAGCTTGACTGGAATCTGATGTTTGCTGCCCCCGGCAGTGCCCAGAGGTGGCAATTTCCAGGGCCTGGTGTCCTGGTCCAGGCAATTGGCAGCACCTGCAGTGCCTAGGTGGTACCTTTGCTGGCACCGGTGCCAGGAAGCTGGGCCAATTTCCTGCTGCTGGGGCCCTCGGGAGCCTGGCTGAGCAGGAAAGGTGAGGCTGAGGCAGGAGATCTCCTTGCGGCTGCAGCAAAGGCCGGGTGCACACACACCTTGCCGGCGCTGTACCCTGGGCCAAGTAGGATTGTGGCCCAGGGGCTGCGCCTAACTTTCTTCTGGTAGGCAGCTTGTGAACATGGAGTGTGGAGAAGGCAGAGGTGACTGTCAGCTTTGTGCAGTCCTAGCAAAGGATGCTGCCTGTGAAGCAGCCTGGGAGCAGGCTTGACGTGCCAGCAGCGGCCAATTGAGAGGCCTTTTCTTCCCTGCGGGCTGAGGCCCTGAGCCTTGCCCTTTGCCAGGGCCCGTGAGTGCCTGCCCAGGGGCCTTTTGCACAGGGGTGAGAGAAGTGCTGCTGCAAGGCTGTCCTCAAGCTACTTTTGCTGCAGATGGAGCTGAGGACTGCTGATTGCTTGCAGTCTCAGGTGCTGTTTGTGTGCAGGTGGAAGTGCTGAGGGAGGGAGCAGCTCAGCTGGGGGCCAAGAAGTCTTCTTCTTTTGGCGGTTTTTGTTTCTTTCTTTGAACGACTCCCCCCTAGCAGCTCTGGGCGGGGCTGAGTAAGTGTATCTGAAACAGGCCTGTGGCACTGTGGGGGTGGCCAAGGTGATTTTCCTCGAGCTGTGTGCAGAGAAATAAATGCCCATCAGTCCCAGCCAGAGCAGTTCAGTGGCCGGTCAGTTTTGTTGCTTAGACGCAGCTCAGGACGCTTCCCTTTGGGCGTCTCCAGGGAGGTAACGCTGGGGCTGGCACGGCTGTGGTGTCACAAAGAGGGGGAACGTTTTCTGCCCCCATTGTGATGTCACAAAGAGGGGGAACACAGGGGCTGCAATGGCTGTGGTGTCACAAAGAGGGGGAATGTTGTGCTGCCCCCATTGTGATGTCACAAAGAGGGGGAACGCTGGGGCTGGCACGGCTGTGGTGTCACAAAGAGGGGGAATGTTGTGCTGCCCCCATTGTGATGTCACAAAGAGGAGGAACACAGGGGCTGCAATGGCTGTGGTGTCACAGAGTGGGAATGCAGGGGGTGCTGTGGTCTTTCTTTTAGTAAGTTTGGATCCTTGAAGTGTTTTGTAGGCCGTGTCAGTTTAATTGGGAGGGCTAAGGAAAAAGTGCGGAGGTGTGGAGGACTGAGGTGAAGTTGCAGGGATTTGGAAAGGCGGAGGAAAAGAAAGAAAGCAAGAAAGCAAGAAAGCAAGAAAGCAAGAAAGCAAGAATGCAAGAAAGCAAGAAAGCAAGCAAGAAAGCAAGCAAGAAAGCAAGCAAGAAAGAAAGAGTACTGGTGTTGTCATTACTAGCATCTGGAGCTTGACTGGAATCTGATGTTTGCTGCCCCCGGCAGTGCCCAGAGGTGGCAATTTCCAGGGCCTGGTGTCCTGGTCCAGGCAATTGGCAGCACCTGCAGTGCCTAGGTGGTACCTTTGCCGGCACCGGTGCCAGGCAGCTGGGCCAATTTCCTGCTGCTGGGGCCCTCGGGAGCCTGGCCGAGCAGGAAAGGTGAGGCTGAGGCAGGAGATCTCCTTGCGGCTGCAGCAAAGGCCGGGTGCACACACACCTTGCCGGCGCTGTGCCCTGGGCCAAGTAGCATTGTGGCCCAGGGGCTGCGCCTAACTTTCTTCTGGCAGGCAGCTTGTGAACATGGAGTGTGGAGAAGGCAGAGGTGACTGTCAGCTTTGTGCAGTCCTAGCAAAGGATGCTGCCTGTGAAGCAGCCTGGGAGCAGGCTTGACGTGCCAGCAGCGGCCAATTGAGAGGCCTTTTCTTCCCTGCGGGCTGAGGCCCTGAGCCTTGCCCTTTGCCAGGGCCCGTGAGTGCCTGCCCAGGGGCCTTTTGCACAGGGGTGAGAGAAGTGCTGCTGCAAGGCTGTCCTCAAGCTACTTTTGCTGCAGATGGAGCTGAGGACTGCTGATTGCTTGCAGTCTCAGGTGCTGTTTGTGTGCAGGTGGAAGTGCTGAGGGAGGGAGCAGCTCAGCTGGGGGCCAAGAAGTCTTCTTCTTTTGGCGGTTTTTGTTTCTTTCTTTGAACGACTCCCCCCTAGCAGCTCTGGGCGGGGCTGAGTAAGTGTATCTGAAACAGGCCTGTGGCACTGTGGGGGTGGCCAAGGTGATTTTCCTCGAGCTGTGTGCAGAGAAATAAATGCCCATCAGTCCCAGCCAGAGCAGTTCAGTGGCCGGTCAGTTTTGTTGCTTAGACGCAGCTCAGGACGCTTCCCTTTGGGCGTCTCCAGGGAGGTAACGCTGGGGCTGGCACGGCTGTGGTGTCACAAAGAGGGGGAACGTTTTCTGCCGCCATTGTGATGTCACAAAGAGGGGGAACACAGGGGCTGCAATGGCTGTGGTGTCACAAAGAGGGGGAATGTTTTGCTGCCCCCATTGTGATGTCACAAAGAGGGGGAGCACAGGGGCTGCAATGGCTGTGGTGTCACAAAGAGGGGGAATGTTGTGCTGCCCCCATTGTGATGTCACAAAGAGGGGGAACGCTGGGGCTGGCACGGCTGTGGTGTCACAAAGAGGGGGAATGTTGTGCTGCCCCCATTGTGATGTCACAAAGAGGAGGAACACAGGGGCTGCAATGGCTGTGGTGTCACAGAGTGGGAATGCAGGGGGTGCCGTGGTCTTTCTTTTAGTAAGTTTGGATCCTTGAAGTGTTTTGTAGGCCGTGTCAGTTTAATTGGGAGGGCTAAGGAAAAAGTGTGGAGGTGTGGAGGACTGAGGTGAAGTTGCAGGGATTTGGAAAGGCGGAGGAAAAGCAAGAAAGCAAGAAAGCAAGAAAGCAAGAAAGCAAGAATGCAAGAAAGCAAGAAAGCAAGCAAGAAAGCAAGAAAGCAAGTAAGCAAGAAAGCAAGAAAGCAAGAAAGCAAGAATGCAAGAAAGCAAGAAAGAAAGAAAGAAAGAAAGAGTCCTGGTGTTGTCATTACTAGCATCTGGAGCTTGACTGGAATCTGATGTTTGCTGCCCCCGGCAGTGCCCAGAGGTGGCAATTTCCAGGGCCTGGTGTCCTGGTCCAGGCAATTGGCAGCACCTGCAGTGCCTAGGTGGTACCTTTGCTGGCACCGGTGCCAGGCAGCTGAGCCAATTTCCTGCTGCTGGGGCCCTCGGGAGCCTGGCTGAGCAGGAAAGGTGAGGCTGAGGCAGGAGATCTCCTTGCGGCTGCAGCAAAGGCCGGGTGCACACACACCTTGCCGGCGCTGTGCCCTGGGCCAAGTAGGATTGTGGCCCAGGGGCTGCGCCTAACTTTCTTCTGGCAGGCAGCTTGTGAACATGGAGTGTGGAGAAGGCAGAGGTGACTGTCAGCTTTGTGCAGTCCTAGCAAAGGATGCTGCCTGTGAAGCAGCCTGGGAGCAGGCTTGACGTGCCAGCAGCGGCCAATTGAGAGGCCTTTTCTTCCCTGCGGGCTGAGGCCCTGAGCCTTGCCCTTTGCCAGGGCCCGTGAGTGCCTGCCCAGGGGCCTTTTGCACAGGGGTGAGAGAAGTGCTGCTGCAAGGCTGTCCTCAAGCTACTTTTGCTGCAGATGGAGCTGAGGACTGCTGATTGCTTGCAGTCTCAGGTGCTGTTTGTGTGCAGGTGGAAGTGCTGAGGGAGGGAGCAGCTCAGCTGGGGGCCAAGAAGTCTTCTTCTTTTGGCGGTTTTTGTTTCTTTCTTTGAACGACTCCCCCCTAGCAGCTCTGGGCGGGGCTGAGTAAGTGTATCTGAAACAGGCCTGTGGCACTGTGGGGGTGGCCAAGGTGATTTTCCTCGAGCTGTGTGCAGAGAAATAAATGCCCATCAGTCCCAGCCAGAGCAGTTCAGTGGCCGGTCAGTTTTGTTGCTTAGACGCAGCTCAGGACGCTTCCCTTTGGGCGTCTCCAGGGAGGTAACGCTGGGGCTGGCACGGCTGTGGTGTCACAAAGAGGGGGAACGTTTTCTGCCCCCATTGTGATGTCACAAAGAGGAGGAACACAGGGGCTGCAATGGCTGTGGTGTCACAAAGAGGGGGAATGTTGTGCTGCCCCCATTGTGATGTCACAAAGAGGGGGAACGCTGGGGCTGGCACGGCTGTGGTGTCACAAAGAGGGGGAATGTTGTGCTGCCCCCATTGTGATGTCACAAAGAGGAGGAACACAGGGGCTGCAATGGCTGTGGTGTCACAGAGTGGGAATGCAGGGGGTGATGTGGTCTTTCTTTTAGTAAGTTTGGATCCTTGAAGTGTTTTGTAGGCCGTGTCAGTTTAATTGGGAGGGCTAAGGAAAAAGTGCGGAGGTGTGGAGGACTGAGGTGAAGTTGCAGGGATTTGGAAAGGCGGAGGAAAAGAAAGAAAGCAAGAAAGCAAGAAAGCAAGAAAGCAAGAATGCAAGAAAGCAAGAAAGCAAGCAAGAAAGCAAGCAAGAAAGCAAGCAAGAAAGAAAGAGTCCTGGTGTTGTCATTACTAGCATCTGGAGCTTGACTGGAATCTGATGTTTGCTGCCCCCGGCAGTGCCCAGAGGTGGCAATTTCCAGGGCCTGGTGTCCTGGTCCAGGCAATTGGCAGCACCTGCAGTGCCTAGGTGGTACCTTTGCCGGCACCGGTGCCAGGCAGCTGGGCCAATTTCCTGCTGCTGGGGCCCTCGGGAGCCTGGCCGAGCAGGAAAGGTGAGGCTGAGGCAGGAGATCTCCTTGCGGCTGCAGCAAAGGCCGGGTGCACACACACCTTGCCGGCGCTGTGCCCTGGGCCAAGTAGGATTGTGGCCCAGGGGCTGCGCGTAACTTTCTTCTGGCAGGCAGCTTGTGAACATGGAGTGTGGAGAAGGCAGAGGTGACTGTCAGCTTTGTGCAGTCCTAGCAAAGGATGCTGCCTGTGAAGCAGCCTGGGAGCAGGCTTGACGTGCCAGCAGCGGCCAATTGAGAGGCCTTTTCTTCCCTGCGGGCTGAGGCCCTGAGCCTTGCCCTTTGCCAGGGCCCGTGAGTGCCTGCCCAGGGGCCTTTTGCACAGGGGTGAGAGAAGTGCTGCTGCAAGGCTGTCCTCAAGCTACTTTTGCTGCAGATGGAGCTGAGGACTGCTGATTGCTTGCAGTCTCAGGTGCTGTTTGTGTGCAGGTGGAAGTGCTGAGGGAGGGAGCAGCTCAGCTGGGGGCCAAGAAGTCTTCTTCTTTTGGCGGTTTTTGTTTCTTTCTTTGAACGACTCCCCCCTAGCAGCTCTGGGCGGGGCTGAGTAAGTGTATCTGAAACAGGCCTGTGGCACTGTGGGGGTGGCCAAGGTGATTTTCCTCGAGCTGTGTGCAGAGAAATAAATGCCCATCAGTCCCAGCCAGAGCAGTTCAGTGGCCGGTTAGTTTTGTTGCTTAGACGCAGCTCAGGACGCTTCCCTTTGGGCGTCTCCAGGGAGGTAACGCTGGGGCTGGCACGGCCGTGGTGTCACAAGAAGGGGGAATGTTTTGCTGCCCCCATTGTGATGTCACAAAGAGGAGGAACACAGGGGCTGCAATGGCTGTGGTGTCACAAAGAGGGGGAATGTTGTGCTGCCCCCATTGTGATGTCACAAAGAGGGGGAACACAGGGGCTGAAATGGCTGTGGTGTCACAAAGAGGGGGAATGTTGTGCTGCCCCCATTGTGATGTCACAAAGAGGGGGAACGCTGGGGATGCAATGGCTGTGGTGTCACAAAGAGGGGGAACGTTTTGCTGCCGCCATTGTGATGTCACAAAGAGGAGGAACACAGGGGCTGCAATGGCTGTGGTGTCACAAAGAGGGGGAATGTTTTGCTGCCCCCATTGTGATGTCACAAAGAGGGGGAACACAGGGGCTGCAATGGCTGTGGTGTCACAAAGAGGGGGAATGTTTTGCTGCCCCCATTGTGATGTCACAAAGAGGGGGAACGCTGGGGCTGGCATGGCTGTGGTGTCACAAAGAGGGGGAATGTTGTGCTGCCCCCATTGTGATGTCACAAAGTGGAGGAACACAGGGGCTGCAATGGCTGTGGTGTCACAGAGTGGGAATGCAGGGGGTGCCGTTGTCTTTCTTTTAGTAAGTTTGGATCCTTGAAGTGTTTTGTAGGCCGTGTCAGTTTAATTGGGAGGGCTAAGGAAAAAGTGCGGAGGTGTGGAGGACTGAGGTGAAGTTGCAGGGATTTGGAAAGGGGGAGGAAAAGCAAGAAAGCAAGAAAGCAAGAAAGCAAGAAAGCAAGCAAGAAAGCCAGAAAGCAAGAAAGCAAGAAAGCAAGAAAGCAAGAAAGCAAGAATGCAAGAAAGCAAGAAAGCAAGCAAGCAAGAAAGCAAGAAAGAAAGAAAGAGTCCTGGTGTTGTCATTACTAGCATCTGGAGCTTGACTGGAATCTGATGTTTGCTGCCCCCGGCAGTGCCCAGAGGTGGCAATTTCCAGGGCCTGGTGTCCTGGTCCAGGCAATTGGCAGCACCTGCAGTGCCTAGGTGGTACCTTTGCCGGCACCGGTGCCAGGCAGCTGGGCCAATTTCCTGCTGCTGGGGCCCTCGGGAGCCTGGCCGAGCAGGAAAGGTGAGGCTGAGGCAGGAGATCTCCTTGCGGCTGCAGCAAAGGCCGGGTGCACACACACCTTGCCGGCGCTGTGCCCTGGGCCAAGTAGCATTGTGGCCCAGGGGCTGCGCCTAACTTTCTTCTGGCAGGCAGCTTGTGAACATGGAGTGTGGAGAAGGCAGAGGTGACTGTCAGCTTTGTGCAGTCCTAGCAAAGGATGCTGCCTGTGAAGCAGCCTGGGAGCAGGCTTGACGTGCCAGCAGCGGCCAATTGAGAGGCCTTTTCTTCCCTGCGGGCTGAGGCCCTGAGCCTTGCCCTTTGCCAGGGCCCGTGAGTGCCTGCCCAGGGGCCTTTTGCACAGGGGTGAGAGAAGTGCTGCTGCAAGGCTGTCCTCAAGCTACTTTTGCTGCAGATGGAGCTGAGGACTGCTGATTGCTTGCAGTCTCAGGTGCTGTTTGTGTGCAGGTGGAAGTGCTGAGGGAGGGAGCAGCTCAGCTGGGGGCCAAGAAGTCTTCTTCTTTTGGCGGTTTTTGTTTCTTTCTTTGAACGACTCCCCCCTAGCAGCTCTGGGCGGGGCTGAGTAAGTGTATCTGAAACAGGCCTGTGGCACTGTGGGGGTGGCCAAGGTGATTTTCCTCGAGCTGTGTGCAGAGAAATAAATGCCCATCAGTCCCAGCCAGAGCAGTTCAGTGGCCGGTCAGTTTTGTTGCTTAGACGCAGCTCAGGACGCTTCCCTTTGGGCGTCTCCAGGGAGGTAACGCTGGGGCTGGCACGGCTGTGGTGTCACAAAGAGGGGGAATGTTTTGCTGCCCCCATTGTGATGTCACAAAGAGGGGGAGCACAGGGGCTGCAATGGCTGTGGTGTCACAAAGAGGGGGAATGTTGTGCTGCCCCCATTGTGATGTCACAAAGAGGGGGAACGCTGGGGCTGGCACGGCTGTGGTGTCACAAAGAGGGGGAATGTTGTGCTGCCCCCATTGTGATGTCACAAAGAGGAGGAACACAGGGGCTGCAATGGCTGTGGTGTCACAGAGTGGGAATGCAGGGGGTGCTGTGGTCTTTCTTTTAGTAAGTTTGGATCCTTGAAGTGTTTTGTAGGCCGTGTCAGTTTAATTGGGAGGGCTAAGGAAAAAGTGCGGAGGTGTGGAGGACTGAGGTGAAGTTGCAGGGATTTGGAAAGGCGGAGGAAAAGAAAGAAAGCAAGAAAGCAAGAAAGCAAGAAAGCAAGAAAGCAAGAATGCAAGAAAGCAAGAAAGCAAGCAAGAAAGCAAGCAAGAAAGCAAGCAAGAAAGAAAGAGTACTGGTGTTGTCATTACTAGCATCTGGAGCTTGACTGGAATCTGATGTTTGCTGCCCCCGGCAGTGCCCAGAGGTGGCAATTTCCAGGGCCTGGTGTCCTGGTCCAGGCAATTGGCAGCACCTGCAGTGCCTAGGTGGTACCTTTGCCGGCACCGGTGCCAGGCAGCTGGGCCAATTTCCTGCTGCTGGGGCCCTCGGGAGCCTGGCCGAGCAGGAAAGGTGAGGCTGAGGCAGGAGATCTCCTTGCGGCTGCAGCAAAGGCCGGGTGCACACACACCTTGCCGGCGCTGTGCCCTGGGCCAAGTAGGATTGTGGCCCAGGGGCTGCGCCTAACTTTCTTCTGGCAGGCAGCTTGTGAACATGGAGTGTGGAGAAGGCAGAGGTGACTGTCAGCTTTGTGCAGTCCTAGCAAAGGATGCTGCCTGTGAAGCAGCCTGGGAGCAGGCTTGACGTGCCAGCAGCGGCCAATTGAGAGGCCTTTTCTTCCCTGCGGGCTGAGGCCCTGAGCCTTGCCCTTTGCCAGGGCCCGTGAGTGCCTGCCCAGGGGCCTTTTGCACAGGGGTGAGAGAAGTGCTGCTGCAAGGCTGTCCTCAAGCTACTTTTGCTGCAGATGGAGCTGAGGACTGCTGATTGCTTGCAGTCTCAGGTGCTGTTTGTGTGCAGGTGGAAGTGCTGAGGGAGGGAGCAGCTCAGCTGGGGGCCAAGAAGTCTTCTTCTTTTGGCGGTTTTTGTTTCTTTCTTTGAACGACTCCCCCCTAGCAGCTCTGGGCGGGGCTGAGTAAGTGTATCTGAAACAGGCCTGTGGCACTGTGGGGGTGGCCAAGGTGATTTTCCTCGAGCTGTGTGCAGAGAAATAAATGCCCATCAGTCCCAGCCAGAGCAGTTCAGTGGCCGGTCAGTTTTGTTGCTTAGACGCAGCTCAGGACGCTTCCCTTTGGGCGTCTCCAGGGAGGTAACGCTGGGGCTGGCACGGCTGTGGTGTCACAAAGAGGGGGAACGTTTTGCTGCCCCCATTGTGATGTCACAAAGAGGGGGAACACAGGGGCTGCAATGGCTGTGGTGTCACAAAGAGGGGGAGCACAGGGGCTGCAATGGCTGTGGTGTCACAAAGAGGGGGAATGTTGTGCTGCCCCCATTGTGATGTCACAAAGAGGGGGAACGCTGGGGCTGGCTCGGCTGTGGTGTCACAAAGAGGGGGAATGTTGTGCTGCCCCCATTGTGATGTCACAAAGAGCAGGAACACAGGGGCTGCAATGGCTGTGGTGTCACAGAGTGGGAATGCAGGGGGTGCCGTGGTCTTTCTTTTAGTAAGTTTGGATCCTTGAAGTGTTTTGTAGGCCGTGTCAGTTTAATTGGGAGGGCTAAGGAAAAAGTGCGGAGGTGTGGAGGACTGAGGTGAAGTTGCAGGGATTTGGAAAGGGGGAGGAAAAGCAAGAAAGCAAGAAAGCAAGAAAGCAAGAAAGCAAGAATGCAAGAAAGCAAGAAAGCAAGCAAGAAAGCAAGAAAGCAAGTAAGCAAGAAAGCAAGAAAGCAAGAAAGCAAGAATGCAAGAAAGCAAGAAAGCAAGAAAGAAAGAAAGAAAGAAAGAAAGAGTCCTGGTGTTGTCATTACTAGCATCTGGAGCTTGACTGGAATCTGATGTTTGCTGCCCCCGGTAGTGCCCAGAGGTGGCAATTTCCAGGGCCTGGTGTCCTGGTCCAGGCAATTGGCAGCACCTGCAGTGCCTAGGTGGTACCTTTGCTGGCACCGGTGCCAGGCAGCTGGGCCAATTTCCTGCTGCTGGGGCCCTCGGGAGCCTGGCTGAGCAGGAAAGGTGAGGCTGAGGCAGGAGATCTCCTTGCGGCTGCAGCAAAGGCCGGGTGCACACACACCTTGCCGGCGCTGTACCCTGGGCCAAGTAGCATTGTGCCCCAGGGGCTGCGCCTAACTTTCTTCTGGCAGGCAGCTTGTGAACATGGAGTGTGGAGAAGGCAGAGGTGACTGTCAGCTTTGTGCAGTCCTAGCAAAGGATGCTGCCTGTGAAGCAGCCTGGGAGCAGGCTTGACGTGCCAGCAGCGGCCAATTGAGAGGCCTTTTCTTCCCTGCGGGCTGAGGCCCTGAGCCTTGCCCTTTGCCAGGGCCCGTGAGTGCCTGCCCAGGGGCCTTTTGCACAGGGGTGAGAGAAGTGCTGCTGCAAGGCTGTCCTCAAGCTACTTTTGCTGCAGATGGAGCTGAGGACTGCTGATTGCTTGCAGTCTCAGGTGCTGTTTGTGTGCAGGTGGAAGTGCTGAGGGAGGGAGCAGCTCAGCTGGGGGCCAAGAAGTCTTCTTCTTTTGGCGGTTTTTGTTTCTTTCTTTGAACGACTCCCCCCTAGCAGCTCTGGGCGGGGCTGAGTAAGTGTATCTGAAACAGGCCTGTGGCACTGTGGGGGTGGCCAAGGTGATTTTCCTCGAGCTGTGTGCAGAGAAATAAATGCCCATCAGTCCCAGCCAGAGCAGTTCAGTGGCCGGTCAGTTTTGTTGCTTAGACGCAGCTCAGGACGCTTCCCTTTGGGCGTCTCCAGGGAGGTAACGCTGGGGCTGGCACGGCTGTGGTGTCACAAAGAGGGGGAACGTTTTCTGCCCCCATTGTGATGTCACAAAGAGGGGGAACACAGGGGCTGCAATGGCTGTGGTGTCACAAAGAGGGGGAATGTTGTGCTGCCCCCATTGTGATGTCACAAAGAGGGGGAACGCTGGGGCTGGCACGGCTGTGGTGTCACAAAGAGGGGGAATGTTGTGCTGCCCCCATTGTGATGTCACAAAGAGGGGGAACGCTGGGGCTGGCACGGCTGTGGTGTCACAAAGAGGGGGAATGTTGTGCTGCCCCCATTGTGATGTCACAAAGAGGAGGAACACAGGGGCTGCAATGGCTGTGGTGTCACAGAGTGGGAATGCAGGGGGTGCCGTGGTCTTTCTTTTAGTAAGTTTGGATCCTTGAAGTGTTTTGTAGGCCGTGTCAGTTTAATTGGGAGGGCTAAGGAAAAAGTGTGGAGGTGTGGAGGACTGAGGTGAAGTTGCAGGGATTTGGAAAGGCGGAGGAAAAGCAAGAAAGCAAGAAAGCAAGAAAGCAAGAAAGCAAGAATGCAAGAAAGCAAGAAAGCAAGCAAGAAAGCAAGAAAGCAAGTAAGCAAGAAAGCAAGAAAGCAAGAAAGCAAGAATGCAAGAAAGCAAGAAAGAAAGAAAGAAAGAAAGAGTCCTGGTGTTGTCATTACTAGCATCTGGAGCTTGACTGGAATCTGATGTTTGCTGCCCCCGGCAGTGCCCAGAGGTGGCAATTTCCAGGGCCTGGTGTCCTGGTCCAGGCAATTGGCAGCACCTGCAGTGCCTAGGTGGTACCTTTGCTGGCACCGGTGCCAGGCAGCTGAGCCAATTTCCTGCTGCTGGGGCCCTCGGGAGCCTGGCTGAGCAGGAAAGGTGAGGCTGAGGCAGGAGATCTCCTTGCGGCTGCAGCAAAGGCCGGGTGCACACACACCTTGCCGGCGCTGTGCCCTGGGCCAAGTAGGATTGTGGCCCAGGGGCTGCGCCTAACTTTCTTCTGGCAGGCAGCTTGTGAACATGGAGTGTGGAGAAGGCAGAGGTGACTGTCAGCTTTGTGCAGTCCTAGCAAAGGATGCTGCCTGTGAAGCAGCCTGGGAGCAGGCTTGACGTGCCAGCAGCGGCCAATTGAGAGGCCTTTTCTTCCCTGCGGGCTGAGGCCCTGAGCCTTGCCCTTTGCCAGGGCCCGTGAGTGCCTGCCCAGGGGCCTTTTGCACAGGGGTGAGAGAAGTGCTGCTGCAAGGCTGTCCTCAAGCTACTTTTGCTGCAGATGGAGCTGAGGACTGCTGATTGCTTGCAGTCTCAGGTGCTGTTTGTGTGCAGGTGGAAGTGCTGAGGGAGGGAGCAGCTCAGCTGGGGGCCAAGAAGTCTTCTTCTTTTGGCGGTTTTTGTTTCTTTCTTTGAACGACTCCCCCCTAGCAGCTCTGGGCGGGGCTGAGTAAGTGTATCTGAAACAGGCCTGTGGCACTGTGGGGGTGGCCAAGGTGATTTTCCTCGAGCTGTGTGCAGAGAAATAAATGCCCATCAGTCCCAGCCAGAGCAGTTCAGTGGCCGGTCAGTTTTGTTGCTTAGACGCAGCTCAGGACGCTTCCCTTTGGGCGTCTCCAGGGAGGTAACGCTGGGGCTGGCACGGCTGTGGTGTCACAAAGAGGGGGAACGTTTTCTGCCCCCATTGTGATGTCACAAAGAGGAGGAACACAGGGGCTGCAATGGCTGTGGTGTCACAAAGAGGGGGAATGTTGTGCTGCCCCCATTGTGATGTCACAAAGAGGGGGAACGCTGGGGCTGGCACGGCTGTGGTGTCACAAAGAGGGGGAATGTTGTGCTGCCCCCATTGTGATGTCACAAAGAGGAGGAACACAGGGGCTGCAATGGCTGTGGTGTCACAGAGTGGGAATGCAGGGGGTGATGTGGTCTTTCTTTTAGTAAGTTTGGATCCTTGAAGTGTTTTGTAGGCCGTGTCAGTTTAATTGGGAGGGCTAAGGAAAAAGTGCGGAGGTGTGGAGGACTGAGGTGAAGTTGCAGGGATTTGGAAAGGCGGAGGAAAAGAAAGAAAGCAAGAAAGCAAGAAAGCAAGAAAGCAAGAATGCAAGAAAGCAAGAAAGCAAGCAAGAAAGCAAGCAAGAAAGCAAGCAAGAAAGAAAGAGTACTGGTGTTGTCATTACTAGCATCTGGAGCTTGACTGGAATCTGATGTTTGCTGCCCCCGGCAGTGCCCAGAGGTGGCAATTTCCAGGGCCTGGTGTCCTGGTCCAGGCAATTGGCAGCACCTGCAGTGCCTAGGTGGTACCTTTGCCGGCACCGGTGCCAGGCAGCTGGGCCAATTTCCTGCTGCTGGGGCCCTCGGGAGCCTGGCCGAGCAGGAAAGGTGAGGCTGAGGCAGGAGATCTCCTTGCGGCTGCAGCAAAGGCCGGGTGCACACACACCTTGCCGGCGCTGTGCCCTGGGCCAAGTAGGATTGTGGCCCAGGGGCTGCGCGTAACTTTCTTCTGGCAGGCAGCTTGTGAACATGGAGTGTGGAGAAGGCAGAGGTGACTGTCAGCTTTGTGCAGTCCTAGCAAAGGATGCTGCCTGTGAAGCAGCCTGGGAGCAGGCTTGACGTGCCAGCAGCGGCCAATTGAGAGGCCTTTTCTTCCCTGCGGGCTGAGGCCCTGAGCCTTGCCCTTTGCCAGGGCCCGTGAGTGCCTGCCCAGGGGCCTTTTGCACAGGGGTGAGAGAAGTGCTGCTGCAAGGCTGTCCTCAAGCTACTTTTGCTGCAGATGGAGCTGAGGACTGCTGATTGCTTGCAGTCTCAGGTGCTGTTTGTGTGCAGGTGGAAGTGCTGAGGGAGGGAGCAGCTCAGCTGGGGGCCAAGAAGTCTTCTTCTTTTGGCGGTTTTTGTTTCTTTCTTTGAACGACTCCCCCCTAGCAGCTCTGGGCGGGGCTGAGTAAGTGTATCTGAAACAGGCCTGTGGCACTGTGGGGGTGGCCAAGGTGATTTTCCTCGAGCTGTGTGCAGAGAAATAAATGCCCATCAGTCCCAGCCAGAGCAGTTCAGTGGCCGGTTAGTTTTGTTGCTTAGACGCAGCTCAGGACGCTTCCCTTTGGGCGTCTCCAGGGAGGTAACGCTGGGGCTGGCACGGCCGTGGTGTCACAAGAAGGGGGAATGTTTTGCTGCCCCCATTGTGATGTCACAAAGAGGAGGAACACAGGGGCTGCAATGGCTGTGGTGTCACAAAGAGGGGGAATGTTGTGCTGCCCCCATTGTGATGTCACAAAGAGGGGGAACACAGGGGCTGAAATGGCTGTGGTGTCACAAAGAGGGGGAATGTTGTGCTGCCCCCATTGTGATGTCACAAAGAGGGGGAACGCTGGGGATGCAATGGCTGTGGTGTCACAAAGAGGGGGAACGTTTTGCTGCCGCCATTGTGATGTCACAAAGAGGAGGAACACAGGGGCTGCAATGGCTGTGGTGTCACAAAGAGGGGGAATGTTTTGCTGCCCCCATTGTGATGTCACAAAGAGGGGGAACACAGGGGCTGCAATGGCTGTGGTGTCACAAAGAGGGGGAATGTTTTGCTGCCCCCATTGTGATGTCACAAAGAGGGGGAACGCTGGGGCTGGCATGGCTGTGGTGTCACAAAGAGGGGGAATGTTGTGCTGCCCCCATTGTGATGTCACAAAGTGGAGGAACACAGGGGCTGCAATGGCTGTGGTGTCACAGAGTGGGAATGCAGGGGGTGCCGTTGTCTTTCTTTTAGTAAGTTTGGATCCTTGAAGTGTTTTGTAGGCCGTGTCAGTTTAATTGGGAGGGCTAAGGAAAAAGTGCGGAGGTGTGGAGGACTGAGGTGAAGTTGCAGGGATTTGGAAAGGGGGAGGAAAAGCAAGAAAGCAAGAAAGCAAGAAAGCAAGAAAGCAAGCAAGAAAGCCAGAAAGCAAGAAAGCAAGAAAGCAAGAAAGCAAGAAAGCAAGAATGCAAGAAAGCAAGAAAGCAAGCAAGCAAGAAAGCAAGAAAGAAAGAAAGAGTCCTGGTGTTGTCATTACTAGCATCTGGAGCTTGACTGGAATCTGATGTTTGCTGCCCCCGGCAGTGCCCAGAGGTGGCAATTTCCAGGGCCTGGTGTCCTGGTCCAGGCAATTGGCAGCACCTGCAGTGCCTAGGTGGTACCTTTGCCGGCACCGGTGCCAGGCAGCTGGGCCAATTTCCTGCTGCTGGGGCCCTCGGGAGCCTGGCCGAGCAGGAAAGGTGAGGCTGAGGCAGGAGATCTCCTTGCGGCTGCAGCAAAGGCCGGGTGCACACACACCTTGCCGGCGCTGTGCCCTGGGCCAAGTAGCATTGTGGCCCAGGGGCTGCGCCTAACTTTCTTCTGGCAGGCAGCTTGTGAACATGGAGTGTGGAGAAGGCAGAGGTGACTGTCAGCTTTGTGCAGTCCTAGCAAAGGATGCTGCCTGTGAAGCAGCCTGGGAGCAGGCTTGACGTGCCAGCAGCGGCCAATTGAGAGGCCTTTTCTTCCCTGCGGGCTGAGGCCCTGAGCCTTGCCCTTTGCCAGGGCCCGTGAGTGCCTGCCCAGGGGCCTTTTGCACAGGGGTGAGAGAAGTGCTGCTGCAAGGCTGTCCTCAAGCTACTTTTGCTGCAGATGGAGCTGAGGACTGCTGATTGCTTGCAGTCTCAGGTGCTGTTTGTGTGCAGGTGGAAGTGCTGAGGGAGGGAGCAGCTCAGCTGGGGGCCAAGAAGTCTTCTTCTTTTGGCGGTTTTTGTTTCTTTCTTTGAACGACTCCCCCCTAGCAGCTCTGGGCGGGGCTGAGTAAGTGTATCTGAAACAGGCCTGTGGCACTGTGGGGGTGGCCAAGGTGATTTTCCTCGAGCTGTGTGCAGAGAAATAAATGCCCATCAGTCCCAGCCAGAGCAGTTCAGTGGCCGGTCAGTTTTGTTGCTTAGACGCAGCTCAGGACGCTTCCCTTTGGGCGTCTCCAGGGAGGTAACGCTGGGGCTGGCACGGCTGTGGTGTCACAAAGAGGGGGAATGTTTTGCTGCCCCCATTGTGATGTCACAAAGAGGGGGAGCACAGGGGCTGCAATGGCTGTGGTGTCACAAAGAGGGGGAATGTTGTGCTGCCCCCATTGTGATGTCACAAAGAGGGGGAACGCTGGGGCTGGCACGGCTGTGGTGTCACAAAGAGGGGGAATGTTGTGCTGCCCCCATTGTGATGTCACAAAGAGGAGGAACACAGGGGCTGCAATGGCTGTGGTGTCACAGAGTGGGAATGCAGGGGGTGCTGTGGTCTTTCTTTTAGTAAGTTTGGATCCTTGAAGTGTTTTGTAGGCCGTGTCAGTTTAATTGGGAGGGCTAAGGAAAAAGTGCGGAGGTGTGGAGGACTGAGGTGAAGTTGCAGGGATTTGGAAAGGCGGAGGAAAAGAAAGAAAGCAAGAAAGCAAGAAAGCAAGAAAGCAAGAAAGCAAGAATGCAAGAAAGCAAGAAAGCAAGCAAGAAAGCAAGCAAGAAAGCAAGCAAGAAAGAAAGAGTACTGGTGTTGTCATTACTAGCATCTGGAGCTTGACTGGAATCTGATGTTTGCTGCCCCCGGCAGTGCCCAGAGGTGGCAATTTCCAGGGCCTGGTGTCCTGGTCCAGGCAATTGGCAGCACCTGCAGTGCCTAGGTGGTACCTTTGCCGGCACCGGTGCCAGGCAGCTGGGCCAATTTCCTGCTGCTGGGGCCCTCGGGAGCCTGGCCGAGCAGGAAAGGTGAGGCTGAGGCAGGAGATCTCCTTGCGGCTGCAGCAAAGGCCGGGTGCACACACACCTTGCCGGCGCTGTGCCCTGGGCCAAGTAGGATTGTGGCCCAGGGGCTGCGCCTAACTTTCTTCTGGCAGGCAGCTTGTGAACATGGAGTGTGGAGAAGGCAGAGGTGACTGTCAGCTTTGTGCAGTCCTAGCAAAGGATGCTGCCTGTGAAGCAGCCTGGGAGCAGGCTTGACGTGCCAGCAGCGGCCAATTGAGAGGCCTTTTCTTCCCTGCGGGCTGAGGCCCTGAGCCTTGCCCTTTGCCAGGGCCCGTGAGTGCCTGCCCAGGGGCCTTTTGCACAGGGGTGAGAGAAGTGCTGCTGCAAGGCTGTCCTCAAGCTACTTTTGCTGCAGATGGAGCTGAGGACTGCTGATTGCTTGCAGTCTCAGGTGCTGTTTGTGTGCAGGTGGAAGTGCTGAGGGAGGGAGCAGCTCAGCTGGGGGCCAAGAAGTCTTCTTCTTTTGGCGGTTTTTGTTTCTTTCTTTGAACGACTCCCCCCTAGCAGCTCTGGGCGGGGCTGAGTAAGTGTATCTGAAACAGGCCTGTGGCACTGTGGGGGTGGCCAAGGTGATTTTCCTCGAGCTGTGTGCAGAGAAATAAATGCCCATCAGTCCCAGCCAGAGCAGTTCAGTGGCCGGTCAGTTTTGTTGCTTAGACGCAGCTCAGGACGCTTCCCTTTGGGCGTCTCCAGGGAGGTAACGCTGGGGCTGGCACGGCTGTGGTGTCACAAAGAGGGGGAACGTTTTGCTGCCCCCATTGTGATGTCACAAAGAGGGGGAACACAGGGGCTGCAATGGCTGTGGTGTCACAAAGAGGGGGAGCACAGGGGCTGCAATGGCTGTGGTGTCACAAAGAGGGGGAATGTTGTGCTGCCCCCATTGTGATGTCACAAAGAGGGGGAACGCTGGGGCTGGCTCGGCTGTGGTGTCACAAAGAGGGGGAATGTTGTGCTGCCCCCATTGTGATGTCACAAAGAGCAGGAACACAGGGGCTGCAATGGCTGTGGTGTCACAGAGTGGGAATGCAGGGGGTGCCGTGGTCTTTCTTTTAGTAAGTTTGGATCCTTGAAGTGTTTTGTAGGCCGTGTCAGTTTAATTGGGAGGGCTAAGGAAAAAGTGCGGAGGTGTGGAGGACTGAGGTGAAGTTGCAGGGATTTGGAAAGGGGGAGGAAAAGCAAGAAAGCAAGAAAGCAAGAAAGCAAGAAAGCAAGAATGCAAGAAAGCAAGAAAGCAAGCAAGAAAGCAAGAAAGCAAGTAAGCAAGAAAGCAAGAAAGCAAGAAAGCAAGAATGCAAGAAAGCAAGAAAGCAAGAAAGAAAGAAAGAAAGAAAGAAAGAGTCCTGGTGTTGTCATTACTAGCATCTGGAGCTTGACTGGAATCTGATGTTTGCTGCCCCCGGTAGTGCCCAGAGGTGGCAATTTCCAGGGCCTGGTGTCCTGGTCCAGGCAATTGGCAGCACCTGCAGTGCCTAGGTGGTACCTTTGCTGGCACCGGTGCCAGGCAGCTGGGCCAATTTCCTGCTGCTGGGGCCCTCGGGAGCCTGGCTGAGCAGGAAAGGTGAGGCTGAGGCAGGAGATCTCCTTGCGGCTGCAGCAAAGGCCGGGTGCACACACACCTTGCCGGCGCTGTACCCTGGGCCAAGTAGCATTGTGCCCCAGGGGCTGCGCCTAACTTTCTTCTGGCAGGCAGCTTGTGAACATGGAGTGTGGAGAAGGCAGAGGTGACTGTCAGCTTTGTGCAGTCCTAGCAAAGGATGCTGCCTGTGAAGCAGCCTGGGAGCAGGCTTGACGTGCCAGCAGCGGCCAATTGAGAGGCCTTTTCTTCCCTGCGGGCTGAGGCCCTGAGCCTTGCCCTTTGCCAGGGCCCGTGAGTGCCTGCCCAGGGGCCTTTTGCACAGGGGTGAGAGAAGTGCTGCTGCAAGGCTGTCCTCAAGCTACTTTTGCTGCAGATGGAGCTGAGGACTGCTGATTGCTTGCAGTCTCAGGTGCTGTTTGTGTGCAGGTGGAAGTGCTGAGGGAGGGAGCAGCTCAGCTGGGGGCCAAGAAGTCTTCTTCTTTTGGCGGTTTTTGTTTCTTTCTTTGAACGACTCCCCCCTAGCAGCTCTGGGCGGGGCTGAGTAAGTGTATCTGAAACAGGCCTGTGGCACTGTGGGGGTGGCCAAGGTGATTTTCCTCGAGCTGTGTGCAGAGAAATAAATGCCCATCAGTCCCAGCCAGAGCAGTTCAGTGGCCGGTCAGTTTTGTTGCTTAGACGCAGCTCAGGACGCTTCCCTTTGGGCGTCTCCAGGGAGGTAACGCTGGGGCTGGCACGGCTGTGGTGTCACAAAGAGGGGGAACGTTTTCTGCCCCCATTGTGATGTCACAAAGAGGGGGAACACAGGGGCTGCAATGGCTGTGGTGTCACAAAGAGGGGGAATGTTGTGCTGCCCCCATTGTGATGTCACAAAGAGGGGGAACGCTGGGGCTGGCACGGCTGTGGTGTCACAAAGAGGGGGAATGTTGTGCTGCCCCCATTGTGATGTCACAAAGAGGGGGAACGCTGGGGCTGGCACGGCTGTGGTGTCACAAAGAGGGGGAATGTTGTGCTGCCCCCATTGTGATGTCACAAAGAGGAGGAACACAGGGGCTGCAATGGCTGTGGTGTCACAGAGTGGGAATGCAGGGGGTGCCGTGGTCTTTCTTTTAGTAAGTTTGGATCCTTGAAGTGTTTTGTAGGCCGTGTCAGTTTAATTGGGAGGGCTAAGGAAAAAGTGTGGAGGTGTGGAGGACTGAGGTGAAGTTGCAGGGATTTGGAAAGGCGGAGGAAAAGCAAGAAAGCAAGAAAGCAAGAAAGCAAGAAAGCAAGAATGCAAGAAAGCAAGAAAGCAAGCAAGAAAGCAAGAAAGCAAGTAAGCAAGAAAGCAAGAAAGCAAGAAAGCAAGAATGCAAGAAAGCAAGAAAGAAAGAAAGAAAGAAAGAAAGAGTCCTGGTGTTGTCATTACTAGCATCTGGAGCTTGACTGGAATCTGATGTTTGCTGCCCCCGGCAGTGCCCAGAGGTGGCAATTTCCAGGGCCTGGTGTCCTGGTCCAGGCAATTGGCAGCACCTGCAGTGCCTAGGTGGTACCTTTGCTGGCACCGGTGCCAGGCAGCTGAGCCAATTTCCTGCTGCTGGGGCCCTCGGGAGCCTGGCCGAGCAGGAAAGGTGAGGCTGAGGCAGGAGATCTCCTTGCGGCTGCAGCAAAGGCCGGGTGCACACACACCTTGCCGGCGCTGTGCCCTGGGCCAAGTAGGATTGTGGCCCAGGGGCTGCGCGTAACTTTCTTCTGGCAGGCAGCTTTTGAACATGGAGTGTGGAGAAGGCAGAGGTGACTGTCAGCTTTGTGCAGTCCTAGCAAAGGATGCTGCCTGTGAAGCAGCCTGGGAGCAGGCTTGACGTGCCAGCAGCGGCCAATTGAGAGGCCTTTTCTTCCCTGCGGGCTGAGGCCCTGAGCCTTGCCCTTTGCCAGGGCCCGTGAGTGCCTGCCCAGGGGCCTTTTGCACAGGGGTGAGAGAAGTGCTGCTGCAAGGCTGTCCTCAAGCTACTTTTGCTGCAGATGGAGCTGAGGACTGCTGATTGCTTGCAGTCTCAGGTGCTGTTTGTGTGCAGGTGGAAGTGCTGAGGGAGGGAGCAGCTCAGCTGGGGGCCAAGAAGTCTTCTTCTTTTGGCGGTTTTTGTTTCTTTCTTTGAACGACTCCCCCCTAGCAGCTCTGGGCGGGGCTGAGTAAGTGTATCTGAAACAGGCCTGTGGCACTGTGGGGGTGGCCAAGGTGATTTTCCTCGAGCTGTGTGCAGAGAAATAAATGCCCATCAGTCCCAGCCAGAGCAGTTCAGTGGCCGGTCAGTTTTGTTGCTTAGACGCAGCTCAGGACGCTTCCCTTTGGGCGTCTCCAGGGAGGTAACACAGGGGCTGGCACGGCTGTGGTGTCACAAACAGGGGGAACGTTTTCTGCCCCCATTGTGATGTCACAAAGAGGAGGAACACAGGGGCTGCAATGGCTGTGGTGTCACAAAGAGGGGGAATGTTGTGCTGCCCCCATTGTGATGTCACAAAGAGGGGGAACGCTGGGGCTGGCACGGCTGTGGTGTCACAAAGAGGGGGAATGTTGTGCTGCCCCCATTGTGATGTCACAAAGAGGAGGAACACAGGGGCTGCAATGGCTGTGGTGTCACAGAGTGGGAATGCAGGGGGTGATGTGGTCTTTCTTTTAGTAAGTTTGGATCCTTGAAGTGTTTTGTAGGCCGTGTCAGTTTAATTGGGAGGGCTAAGGAAAAAGTGCGGAGGTGTGGAGGACTGAGGTGAAGTTGCAGGGATTTGGAAAGGCGGAGGAAAAGAAAGAAAGCAAGAAAGCAAGAAAGCAAGAAAGCAAGAAAGCAAGAATGCAAGAAAGCAAGAAAGCAAGCAAGAAAGCAAGCAAGAAAGCAAGCAAGAAAGAAAGAGTACTGGTGTTGTCATTACTAGCATCTGGAGCTTGACTGGAATCTGATGTTTGCTGCCCCCGGCAGTGCCCAGAGGTGGCAATTTCCAGGGCCTGGTGTCCTGGTCCAGGCAATTGGCAGCACCTGCAGTGCCTAGGTGGTACCTTTGCCGGCACCGGTGCCAGGCAGCTGGGCCAATTTCCTGCTGCTGGGGCCCTCGGGAGCCTGGCCGAGCAGGAAAGGTGAGGCTGAGGCAGGAGATCTCCTTGCGGCTGCAGCAAAGGCCGGGTGCACACACACCTTGCCGGCGCTGTGCCCTGGGCCAAGTAGGATTGTGGCCCAGGGGCTGCGCCTAACTTTCTTCTGGCAGGCAGCTTGTGAACATGGAGTGTGGAGAAGGCAGAGGTGACTGTCAGCTTTGTGCAGTCCTAGCAAAGGATGCTGCCTGTGAAGCAGCCTGGGAGCAGGCTTGACGTGCCAGCAGCGGCCAATTGAGAGGCCTTTTCTTCCCTGCGGGCTGAGGCCCTGAGCCTTGCCCTTTGCCAGGGCCCGTGAGTACCTGCCCAGGGGCCTTTTGCACAGGGGTGAGAGAAGTGCTGCTGCAAGGCTGTCCTCAAGCTACTTTTGCTGCAGATGGAGCTGAGGACTGCTGATTGCTTGCAGTCTCAGGTGCTGTTTGTGTGCAGGTGGAAGTGCTGAGGGAGGGAGCAGCTCAGCTGGGGGCCAAGAAGTCTTCTTCTTTTGGCGGTTTTTGTTTCTTTCTTTGAACGACTCCCCCCTAGCAGCTCTGGGCGGGGCTGAGTAAGTGTATCTGAAACAGGCCTGTGGCACTGTGGGGGTGGCCAAGGTGATTTTCCTCGAGCTGTGTGCAGAGAAATAAATGCCCATCAGTCCCAGCCAGAGCAGTTCAGTGGCCGGTCAGTTTTGTTGCTTAGACGCAGCTCAGGACGCTTCCCTTTGGGCGTCTCCAGGGAGGTAACGCTGGGGCTGGCACGGCTGTGGTGTCACAAAGAGGGGGAACGTTTTGCTGCCCCCATTGTGATGTCACAAAGAGAAGGAACACAGGGGCTGCAATGGCTGTGGTGTCACAAAGAGGGGGAATGTTGTGCTGCCGCCATTGTGATGTCACAAAGAGGGGGAACACAGGGGCTGCAATGGCTGTGGTGTCACAAAGAGGGGGAGCACAGGGGCTGCAATGGCTGTGGTGTCACAAAGAGGGGGAATGTTGTGCTGCCCCCATTGTGATGTCACAAAGAGGGGGAACGCTGGGGCTGGCTCGGCTGTGGTGTCACAAAGAGGGGGAATGTTGTGCTGCCGCCATTGTGATGTCACAAAGAGGAGGAACACAGGGGCTGCAATGGCTGTGGTGTCACAGAGTGGGAATGCAGGGGGTGCCGTGGTCTTTCTTTTAGTAAGTTTGGATCCTTGAAGTGTTTTGTAGGCCGTGTCAGTTTAATTGGGAGGGCTAAGGAAAAAGTGCGGAGGTGTGGAGGACTGAGGTGAAGTTGCAGGGATTTGGAAAGGGGGAGGAAAAGCAAGAAAGCAAGAAAGCAAGAAAGCAAGAAAGCAAGAATGCAAGAAAGCAAGAAAGCAAGCAAGAAAGCAAGAAAGCAAGTAAGCAAGAAAGCAAGAAAGCAAGAAAGCAAGAATGCAAGAAAGCAAGAAAGAAAGAAAGAAAGAAAGAAAGAAAGAGTCCTGGTGTTGTCATTACTAGCATCTGGAGCTTGACTGGAATCTGATGTTTGCTGCCCCCGGCAGTGCCCAGAGGTGGCAATTTCCAGGGCCTGGTGTCCTGGTCCAGGCAATTGGCAGCACCTGCAGTGCCTAGGTGGTACCTTTGCTGGCACCGGTGCCAGGCAGCTGGGCCAATTTCCTGCTGCTGGGGCCCTCGGGAGCCTGGCTGAGCAGGAAAGGTGAGGCTGAGGCAGGAGATCTCCTTGCGGCTGCAGCAAAGGCCGGGTGCACACACACCTTGCCGGCGCTGTACCCTGGGCCAAGTAGGATTGTGGCCCAGGGGCTGCGCCTAACTTTCTTCTGGCAGGCAGCTTGTGAACATGGAGTGTGGAGAAGGCAGAGGTGACTGTCAGCTTTGTGCAGTCCTAGCAAAGGATGCTGCCTGTGAAGCAGCCTGGGAGCAGGCTTGACGTGCCAGCAGCGGCCAATTGAGAGGCCTTTTCTTCCCTGCGGGCTGAGGCCCTGAGCCTTGCCCTTTGCCAGGGCCCGTGAGTGCCTGCCCAGGGGCCTTTTGCACAGGGGTGAGAGAAGTGCTGCTGCAAGGCTGTCCTCAAGCTACTTTTGCTGCAGATGGAGCTGAGGACTGCTGATTGCTTGCAGTCTCAGGTGCTGTTTGTGTGCAGGTGGAAGTGCTGAGGGAGGGAGCAGCTCAGCTGGGGGCCAAGAAGTCTTCTTCTTTTGGCGGTTTTTGTTTCTTTCTTTGAACGACTCCCCCCTAGCAGCTCTGGGCGGGGCTGAGTAAGTGTATCTGAAACAGGCCTGTGGCACTGTGGGGGTGGCCAAGGTGATTTTCCTCGAGCTGTGTGCAGAGAAATAAATGCCCATCAGTCCCAGCCAGAGCAGTTCAGTGGCCGGTCAGTTTTGTTGCTTAGACGCAGCTCAGGACGCTTCCCTTTGGGCGTCTCCAGGGAGGTAACGCTGGGGCTGGCACGGCTGTGGTGTCACAAAGAGGGGGAACGTTTTGCTGCCCCCATTGTGATGTCACAAAGAGGGGGAACACAGGGGCTGCAATGGCTGTGGTGTCACAAGGAGGGGGAGCACAGGGGCTGCAATGGCTGTGGTGTCACAAAGAGGGGGAATGTTGTGCTGCCCCCATTGTGATGTCACAAAGAGGGGGAACGCTGGGGCTGCAATGGCTGTGGTGTCACAAAGAGGGGGAGCACAGGGGCTGCAATGGCTGTGGTGTCACAAAGAGGGGGAATGTTGTGCTGCCCCCATTGTGATGTCACAAAGAGGGGGAACGCTGGGGCTGGCACGGCTGTGGTGTCACAAAGAGGGGGAATGTTGTGCTGCCCCCATTGTGATGTCACAAAGAGGAGGAACACAGGGGCTGCAATGGCTGTGGTGTCACAGAGTGGGAATGCAGGGGGTGCTGTGGTCTTTCTTTTAGTAAGTTTGGATCCTTGAAGTGTTTTGTAGGCCGTGTCAGTTTAATTGGGAGGGCTAAGGAAAAAGTGCGGAGGTGTGGAGGACTGAGGTGAAGTTGCAGGGATTTGGAAAGGCGGAGGAAAAGAAAGAAAGCAAGAAAGCAAGAAAGCAAGAAAGCAAGAAAGCAAGAATGCAAGAAAGCAAGAAAGCAAGCAAGAAAGCAAGCAAGAAAGCAAGCAAGAAAGAAAGAGTACTGGTGTTGTCATTACTAGCATCTGGAGCTTGACTGGAATCTGATGTTTGCTGCCCCCGGCAGTGCCCAGAGGTGGCAATTTCCAGGGCCTGGTGTCCTGGTCCAGGCAATTGGCAGCACCTGCAGTGCCTAGGTGGTACCTTTGCCGGCACCGGTGCCAGGCAGCTGGGCCAATTTCCTGCTGCTGGGGCCCTCGGGAGCCTGGCCGAGCAGGAAAGGTGAGGCTGAGGCAGGAGATCTCCTTGCGGCTGCAGCAAAGGCCGGGTGCACACACACCTTGCCGGCGCTGTGCCCTGGGCCAAGTAGGATTGTGGCCCAGGGGCTGCGCCTAACTTTCTTCTGGCAGGCAGCTTGTGAACATGGAGTGTGGAGAAGGCAGAGGTGACTGTCAGCTTTGTGCAGTCCTAGCAAAGGATGCTGCCTGTGAAGCAGCCTGGGAGCAGGCTTGACGTGCCAGCAGCGGCCAATTGAGAGGCCTTTTCTTCCCTGCGGGCTGAGGCCCTGAGCCTTGCCCTTTGCCAGGGCCCGTGAGTGCCTGCCCAGGGGCCTTTTGCACAGGGGTGAGAGAAGTGCTGCTGCAAGGCTGTCCTCAAGCTACTTTTGCTGCAGATGGAGCTGAGGACTGCTGATTGCTTGCAGTCTCAGGTGCTGTTTGTGTGCAGGTGGAAGTGCTGAGGGAGGGAGCAGCTCAGCTGGGGGCCAAGAAGTCTTCTTCTTTTGGCGGTTTTTGTTTCTTTCTTTGAACGACTCCCCCCTAGCAGCTCTGGGCGGGGCTGAGTAAGTGTATCTGAAACAGGCCTGTGGCACTGTGGGGGTGGCCAAGGTGATTTTCCTCGAGCTGTGTGCAGAGAAATAAATGCCCATCAGTCCCAGCCAGAGCAGTTCAGTGGCCGGTCAGTTTTGTTGCTTAGACGCAGCTCAGGACGCTTCCCTTTGGGCGTCTCCAGGGAGGTAACGCTGGGGCTGGCACGGTCGTGGTGTCACAAGAAGGGGGAATGTTTTGCTGCCCCCATTGTGATGTCACAAAGAGGAGGAACACAGGGGCTGCAATGGCTGTGGTGTCACAAAGAGGGGGAATGTTGTGCTGCCCCCATTGTGATGTCACAAAGAGGGGGAACGCTGGGGCTGGCACGGCTGTGGTGTCACAAAGAGGGGGAATGTTGTGCTGCCCCCATTGTGATGTCACAAAGAGGAGGAACACAGGGGCTGCAATGGCTGTGGTGTCACAGAGTGGGAATGCAGGGGGTGATGTGGTCTTTCTTTTAGTAAGTTTGGATCCTTGAAGTGTTTTGTAGGCCGTGTCAGTTTAATTGGGAGGGCTAAGGAAAAAGTGCGGAGGTGTGGAGGACTGAGGTGAAGTTGCAGGGATTTGGAAAGGCGGAGGAAAAGAAAGAAAGCAAGAAAGCAAGAAAGCAAGAAAGCAAGAAAGCAAGAAAGCAAGAAAGCAAGAAAGCAAGAATGCAAGAAAGCAAGAAAGCAAGCAAGAAAGCAAGCAAGAAAGCAAGCAAGAAAGAAAGAGTACTGGTGTTGTCATTACTAGCATCTGGAGCTTGACTGGAATCTGATGTTTGCTGCCCCCGGCAGTGCCCAGAGGTGGCAATTTCCAGGGCCTGGTGTCCTGGTCCAGGCAATTGGCAGCACCTGCAGTGCCTAGGTGGTACCTTTGCCGGCACCGGTGCCAGGCAGCTGGGCCAATTTCCTGCTGCTGGGGCCCTCGGGAGCCTGGCCGAGCAGGAAAGGTGAGGCTGAGGCAGGAGATCTCCTTGCGGCTGCAGCAAAGGCCGGGTGCACACACACCTTGCCGGCGCTGTGCCCTGGGCCAAGTAGCATTGTGGCCCAGGGGCTGCGCCTAACTTTCTTCTGGCAGGCAGCTTGTGAACATGGAGTGTGGAGAAGGCAGAGGTGACTGTCAGCTTTGTGCAGTCCTAGCAAAGGATGCTGCCTGTGAAGCAGCCTGGGAGCAGGCTTGACGTGCCAGCAGCGGCCAATTGAGAGGCCTTTTCTTCCCTGCGGGCTGAGGCCCTGAGCCTTGCCCTTTGCCAGGGCCCGTGAGTGCCTGCCCAGGGGCCTTTTGCACAGGGGTGAGAGAAGTGCTGCTGCAAGGCTGTCCTCAAGCTACTTTTGCTGCAGATGGAGCTGAGGACTGCTGATTGCTTGCAGTCTCAGGTGCTGTTTGTGTGCAGGTGGAAGTGCTGAGGGAGGGAGCAGCTCAGCTGGGGGCCAAGAAGTCTTCTTCTTTTGGCGGTTTTTGTTTCTTTCTTTGAACGACTCCCCCCTAGCAGCTCTGGGCGGGGCTGAGTAAGTGTATCTGAAACAGGCCTGTGGCACTGTGGGGGTGGCCAAGGTGATTTTCCTCGAGCTGTGTGCAGAGAAATAAATGCCCATCAGTCCCAGCCAGAGCAGTTCAGTGGCCGGTCAGTTTTGTTGCTTAGACGCGGCTCAGGACGCTTCCCTTTGGGCGTCTCCAGGGAGGTAACGCTGGGGCTGGCACGGCCGTGGTGTCACAAGAAGGGGGAATGTTTTGCTGCCCCCATTGTGATGTCACAAAGAGGAGGAACACAGGGGCTGCAATGGCTGTGGTGTCACAAAGAGGGGGAATGTTTTGCTGCCCCCATTGTGATGTCACAAAGAGGGGGAGCACAGGGGCTGCAATGGCTGTGGTGTCACAAAGAGGGGGAATGTTGTGCTGCCCCCATTGTGATGTCACAAAGAGGGGGAACACAGGGGCTGAAATGGCTGTGGTGTCACAAAGAGGGGGAATGTTGTGCTGCCCCCATTGTGATGTCACAAAGAGGGGGAACGCTGGGGATGCAATGGCTGTGGTGTCACAAAGAGGGGGAACGTTTTGCTGCCGCCATTGTGATGTCACAAAGAGGAGGAACACAGGGGCTGCAATGGCTGTGGTGTCACAAAGAGGGGGAATGTTTTGCTGCCCCCATTGTGATGTCACAAAGAGGGGGAACACAGGGGCTGCAATGGCTGTGGTGTCACAAAGAGGGGGAATGTTTTGCTGCCCCCATTGTGATGTCACAAAGAGGGGGAACGCTGGGGCTGGCATGGCTGTGGTGTCACAACGAGGGGGAATGTTGTGCTGCCGCCATTGTGATGTCACAAAGAGGGGGAACACAGGGGCTGCAATGGCTGTGGTGTCACAAAGAGGGGGAGCACAGGGGCTGCAATGGCTGTGGTGTCACAAAGAGGGGGAATGTTGTGCTGCCCCCATTGTGATGTCACAAAGAGGGGGAACGCTGGGGCTGGCTCGGCTGTGGTGTCACAAAGAGGGGGAATATTGTGCTGCCGCCATTGTGATGTCACAAAGAGGAGGAACACAGGGGCTGCAATGGCTGTGGTGTCACAGAGTGGGAATGCAGGGGGTGCCGTGGTCTTTCTTTTAGTAAGTTTGGATCCTTGAAGTGTTTTGTAGGCCGTGTCAGTTTAATTGGGAGGGCTAAGGAAAAAGTGCGGAGGTGTGGAGGACTGAGGTGAAGTTGCAGGGATTTGGAAAGGGGGAGGAAAAGCAAGAAAGCAAGAAAGCAAGAAAGCAAGAAAGCAAGAATGCAAGAAAGCAAGAAAGCAAGCAAGAAAGCAAGAAAGCAAGTAAGCAAGTAAGCAAGAAAGCAAGAAAGCAAGAATGCAAGAAAGCAAGAAAGAAAGAAAGAAAGAAAGAAAGAAAGAGTCCTGGTGTTGTCATTACTAGCATCTGGAGCTTGACTGGAATCTGATGTTTGCTGCCCCCGGCAGTGCCCAGAGGTGGCAATTTCCAGGGCCTGGTGTCCTGGTCCAGGCAATTGGCAGCACCTGCAGTGCCTAGGTGGTACCTTTGCTGGCACCGGTGCCAGGCAGCTGGGCCAATTTCCTGCTGCTGGGGCCCTCGGGAGCCTGGCTGAGCAGGAAAGGTGAGGCTGAGGCAGGAGATCTCCTTGCGGCTGCAGCAAAGGCCGGGTGCACACACACCTTGCCGGCGCTGTACCCTGGGCCAAGTAGGATTGTGGCCCAGGGGCTGCGCCTAACTTTCTTCTGGCAGGCAGCTTGTGAACATGGAGTGTGGAGAAGGCAGAGGTGACTGTCAGCTTTGTGCAGTCCTAGCAAAGGATGCTGCCTGTGAAGCAGCCTGGGAGCAGGCTTGACGTGCCAGCAGCGGCCAATTGAGAGGCCTTTTCTTCCCTGCGGGCTGAGGCCCTGAGCCTTGCCCTTTGCCAGGGCCCGTGAGTGCCTGCCCAGGGGCCTTTTGCACAGGGGTGAGAGAAGTGCTGCTGCAAGGCTGTCCTCAAGCTACTTTTGCTGCAGATGGAGCTGAGGACTGCTGATTGCTTGCAGTCTCAGGTGCTGTTTGTGTGCAGGTGGAAGTGCTGAGGGAGGGAGCAGCTCAGCTGGGGGCCAAGAAGTCTTCTTCTTTTGGCGGTTTTTGTTTCTTTCTTTGAACGACTCCCCCCTAGCAGCTCTGGGCGGGGCTGAGTAAGTGTATCTGAAACAGGCCTGTGGCACTGTGGGGGTGGCCAAGGTGATTTTCCTCGAGCTGTGTGCAGAGAAATAAATGCCCATCAGTCCCAGCCAGAGCAGTTCAGTGGCCGGTCAGTTTTGTTGCTTAGACGCAGCTCAGGACGCTTCCCTTTGGGCGTCTCCAGGGAGGTAACGCTGGGGCTGGCACGGCTGTGGTGTCACAAAGAGGGGGAACGTTTTCTGCCCCCATTGTGATGTCACAAAGAGGGGGAACACAGGGGCTGCAATGGCTGTGGTGTCACAAAGAGGGGGAATGTTGTGCTGCCCCCATTGTGATGTCACAAAGAGGGGGAACGCTGGGGCTGCAATGGCTGTGGTGTCACAAAGAGGGGGAGCACAGGGGCTGCAATGGCTGTGGTGTCACAAAGAGGGGGAATGTTGTGCTGCCCCCATTGTGATGTCACAAAGAGGGGGAACGCTGGGGCTGGCACGGCTGTGGTGTCACAAAGAGGGGGAATGTTGTGCTGCCCCCATTGTGATGTCACAAAGAGGAGGAACACAGGGGCTGCAATGGCTGTGGTGTCACAGAGTGGGAATGCAGGGGGTGCCGTGGTCTTTCTTTTAGTAAGTTTGGATCCTTGAAGTGTTTTGTAGGCCGTGTCAGTTTAATTGGGAGGGCTAAGGAAAAAGTGTGGAGGTGTGGAGGACTGAGGTGAAGTTGCAGGGATTTGGAAAGGCGGAGGAAAAGCAAGAAAGCAAGAAAGCAAGAAAGCAAGAAAGCAAGAATGCAAGAAAGCAAGAAAGCAAGAAAGCAAGAAAGCAAGTAAGCAAGAAAGCAAGAAAGCAAGAAAGCAAGAATGCAAGAAAGCAAGAAAGAAAGAAAGAAAGAAAGAGTCCTGGTGTTGTCATTACTAGCATCTGGAGCTTGACTGGAATCTGATGTTTGCTGCCCCCGGCAGTGCCCAGAGGTGGCAATTTCCAGGGCCTGGTGTCCTGGTCCAGGCAATTGGCAGCACCTGCAGTGCCTAGGTGGTACCTTTGCTGGCACCGGTGCCAGGCAGCTGAGCCAATTTCCTGCTGCTGGGGCCCTCGGGAGCCTGGCTGAGCAGGAAAGGTGAGGCTGAGGCAGGAGATCTCCTTGCGGCTGCAGCAAAGGCCGGGTGCACACACACCTTGCCGGCGCTGTGCCCTGGGCCAAGTAGGATTGTGGCCCAGGGGCTGCGCCTAACTTTCTTCTGGCAGGCAGCTTGTGAACATGGAGTGTGGAGAAGGCAGAGGTGACTGTCAGCTTTGTGCAGTCCTAGCAAAGGATGCTGCCTGTGAAGCAGCCTGGGAGCAGGCTTGACGTGCCAGCAGCGGCCAATTGAGAGGCCTTTTCTTCCCTGCGGGCTGAGGCCCTGAGCCTTGCCCTTTGCCAGGGCCCGTGAGTGCCTGCCCAGGGGCCTTTTGCACAGGGGTGAGAGAAGTGCTGCTGCAAGGCTGTCCTCAAGCTACTTTTGCTGCAGATGGAGCTGAGGACTGCTGATTGCTTGCAGTCTCAGGTGCTGTTTGTGTGCAGGTGGAAGTGCTGAGGGAGGGAGCAGCTCAGCTGGGGGCCAAGAAGTCTTCTTCTTTTGGCGGTTTTTGTTTCTTTCTTTGAACGACTCCCCCCTAGCAGCTCTGGGCGGGGCTGAGTAAGTGTATCTGAAACAGGCCTGTGGCACTGTGGGGGTGGCCAAGGTGATTTTCCTCGAGCTGTGTGCAGAGAAATAAATGCCCATCAGTCCCAGCCAGAGCAGTTCAGTGGCCGGTCAGTTTTGTTGCTTAGACGCAGCTCAGGACGCTTCCCTTTGGGCGTCTCCAGGGAGGTAACGCTGGGGCTGGCACGGCTGTGGTGTCACAAAGAGGGGGAACGTTTTCTGCCCCCATTGTGATGTCACAAAGAGGAGGAACACAGGGGCTGCAATGGCTGTGGTGTCACAAAGAGGGGGAATGTTGTGCTGCCCCCATTGTGATGTCACAAAGAGGGGGAACGCTGGGGCTGGCACGGCTGTGGTGTCACAAAGAGGGGGAATGTTGTGCTGCCCCCATTGTGATGTCACAAAGAGGAGGAACACAGGGGCTGCAATGGCTGTGGTGTCACAGAGTGGGAATGCAGGGGGTGATGTGGTCTTTCTTTTAGTAAGTTTGGATCCTTGAAGTGTTTTGTAGGCCGTGTCAGTTTAATTGGGAGGGCTAAGGAAAAAGTGCGGAGGTGTGGAGGACTGAGGTGAAGTTGCAGGGATTTGGAAAGGCGGAGGAAAAGAAAGAAAGCAAGAAAGCAAGAAAGCAAGAAAGCAAGAATGCAAGAAAGCAAGAAAGCAAGCAAGAAAGCAAGCAAGAAAGCAAGCAAGAAAGAAAGAGTACTGGTGTTGTCATTACTAGCATCTGGAGCTTGACTGGAATCTGATGTTTGCTGCCCCCGGCAGTGCCCAGAGGTGGCAATTTCCAGGGCCTGGTGTCCTGGTCCAGGCAATTGGCAGCACCTGCAGTGCCTAGGTGGTACCTTTGCCGGCACCGGTGCCAGGCAGCTGGGCCAATTTCCTGCTGCTGGGGCCCTCGGGAGCCTGGCCGAGCAGGAAAGGTGAGGCTGAGGCAGGAGATCTCCTTGCGGCTGCAGCAAAGGCCGGGTGCACACACACCTTGCCGGCGCTGTGCCCTGGGCCAAGTAGGATTGTGGCCCAGGGGCTGCGCGTAACTTTCTTCTGGCAGGCAGCTTGTGAACATGGAGTGTGGAGAAGGCAGAGGTGACTGTCAGCTTTGTGCAGTCCTAGCAAAGGATGCTGCCTGTGAAGCAGCCTGGGAGCAGGCTTGACGTGCCAGCAGCGGCCAATTGAGAGGCCTTTTCTTCCCTGCGGGCTGAGGCCCTGAGCCTTGCCCTTTGCCAGGGCCCGTGAGTGCCTGCCCAGGGGCCTTTTGCACAGGGGTGAGAGAAGTGCTGCTGCAAGGCTGTCCTCAAGCTACTTTTGCTGCAGATGGAGCTGAGGACTGCTGATTGCTTGCAGTCTCAGGTGCTGTTTGTGTGCAGGTGGAAGTGCTGAGGGAGGGAGCAGCTCAGCTGGGGGCCAAGAAGTCTTCTTCTTTTGGCGGTTTTTGTTTCTTTCTTTGAACGACTCCCCCCTAGCAGCTCTGGGCGGGGCTGAGTAAGTGTATCTGAAACAGGCCTGTGGCACTGTGGGGGTGGCCAAGGTGATTTTCCTCGAGCTGTGTGCAGAGAAATAAATGCCCATCAGTCCCAGCCAGAGCAGTTCAGTGGCCGGTTAGTTTTGTTGCTTAGACGCAGCTCAGGACGCTTCCCTTTGGGCGTCTCCAGGGAGGTAACGCTGGGGCTGGCACGGCCGTGGTGTCACAAGAAGGGGGAATGTTTTGCTGCCCCCATTGTGATGTCACAAAGAGGAGGAACACAGGGGCTGCAATGGCTGTGGTGTCACAAAGAGGGGGAATGTTGTGCTGCCCCCATTGTGATGTCACAAAGAGGGGGAACACAGGGGCTGAAATGGCTGTGGTGTCACAAAGAGGGGGAATGTTGTGCTGCCCCCATTGTGATGTCACAAAGAGGGGGAACGCTGGGGATGCAATGGCTGTGGTGTCACAAAGAGGGGGAACGTTTTGCTGCCGCCATTGTGATGTCACAAAGAGGAGGAACACAGGGGCTGCAATGGCTGTGGTGTCACAAAGAGGGGGAATGTTTTGCTGCCCCCATTGTGATGTCACAAAGAGGGGGAACACAGGGGCTGCAATGGCTGTGGTGTCACAAAGAGGGGGAATGTTTTGCTGCCCCCATTGTGATGTCACAAAGAGGGGGAACGCTGGGGCTGGCATGGCTGTGGTGTCACAAAGAGGGGGAATGTTGTGCTGCCCCCATTGTGATGTCACAAAGAGGAGGAACACAGGGGCTGCAATGGCTGTGGTGTCACAGAGTGGGAATGCAGGGGGTGCCGTTGTCTTTCTTTTAGTAAGTTTGGATCCTTGAAGTGTTTTGTAGGCCGTGTCAGTTTAATTGGGAGGGCTAAGGAAAAAGTGCGGAGGTGTGGAGGACTGAGGTGAAGTTGCAGGGATTTGGAAAGGGGGAGGAAAAGCAAGAAAGCAAGAAAGCAAGAAAGCAAGAAAGCAAGAATGCAAGAAAGCAAGAAAGCAAGCAAGAAAGCCAGAAAGCAAGAAAGCAAGAAAGCAAGAAAGCAAGAAAGCAAGAATGCAAGAAAGCAAGAAAGCAAGCAAGCAAGAAAGCAAGAAAGAAAGAAAGAGTCCTGGTGTTGTCATTACTAGCATCTGGAGCTTGACTGGAATCTGATGTTTGCTGCCCCCGGCAGTGCCCAGAGGTGGCAATTTCCAGGGCCTGGTGTCCTGGTCCAGGCAATTGGCAGCACCTGCAGTGCCTAGGTGGTACCTTTGCCGGCACCGGTGCCAGGCAGCTGGGCCAATTTCCTGCTGCTGGGGCCCTCGGGAGCCTGGCCGAGCAGGAAAGGTGAGGCTGAGGCAGGAGATCTCCTTGCGGCTGCAGCAAAGGCCGGGTGCACACACACCTTGCCGGCGCTGTGCCCTGGGCCAAGTAGGATTGTGGCCCAGGGGCTGCGCCTAACTTTCTTCTGGCAGGCAGCTTGTGAACATGGAGTGTGGAGAAGGCAGAGGTGACTGTCAGCTTTGTGCAGTCCTAGCAAAGGATGCTGCCTGTGAAGCAGCCTGGGAGCAGGCTTGACGTGCCAGCAGCGGCCAATTGAGAGGCCTTTTCTTCCCTGCGGGCTGAGGCCCTGAGCCTTGCCCTTTGCCAGGGCCCGTGAGTGCCTGCCCAGGGGCCTTTTGCACAGGGGTGAGAGAAGTGCTGCTGCAAGGCTGTCCTCAAGCTACTTTTGCTGCAGATGGAGCTGAGGACTGCTGATTGCTTGCAGTCTCAGGTGCTGTTTGTGTGCAGGTGGAAGTGCTGAGGGAGGGAGCAGCTCAGCTGGGGGCCAAGAAGTCTTCTTCTTTTGGCGGTTTTTGTTTCTTTCTTTGAACGACTCCCCCCTAGCAGCTCTGGGCGGGGCTGAGTAAGTGTATCTGAAACAGGCCTGTGGCACTGTGGGGGTGGCCAAGGTGATTTTCCTCGAGCTGTGTGCAGAGAAATAAATGCCCATCAGTCCCAGCCAGAGCAGTTCAGTGGCCGGTCAGTTTTGTTGCTTAGACGCAGCTCAGGACGCTTCCCTTTGGGCGTCTCCAGGGAGGTAACGCTGGGGCTGGCACGGCTGTGGTGTCACAAAGAGGGGGAATGTTTTGCTGCCCCCATTGTGATGTCACAAAGAGGGGGAGCACAGGGGCTGCAATGGCTGTGGTGTCACAAAGAGGGGGAATGTTGTGCTGCCCCCATTGTGATGTCACAAAGAGGGGGAACGCTGGGGCTGGCACGGCTGTGGTGTCACAAAGAGGGGGAATGTTGTGCTGCCCCCATTGTGATGTCACAAAGAGGAGGAACACAGGGGCTGCAATGGCTGTGGTGTCACAGAGTGGGAATGCAGGGGGTGATGTGGTCTTTCTTTTAGTAAGTTTGGATCCTTGAAGTGTTTTGTAGGCCGTGTCAGTTTAATTGGGAGGGCTAAGGAAAAAGTGCGGAGGTGTGGAGGACTGAGGTGAAGTTGCAGGGATTTGGAAAGGCGGAGGAAAAGAAAGAAAGCAAGAAAGCAAGAAAGCAAGAAAGCAAGAAAGCAAGAATGCAAGAAAGCAAGAAAGCAAGCAAGAAAGCAAGCAAGAAAGCAAGCAAGAAAGAAAGAGTACTGGTGTTGTCATTACTAGCATCTGGAGCTTGACTGGAATCTGATGTTTGCTGCCCCCGGCAGTGCCCAGAGGTGGCAATTTCCAGGGCCTGGTGTCCTGGTCCAGGCAATTGGCAGCACCTGCAGTGCCTAGGTGGTACCTTTGCCGGCACCGGTGCCAGGCAGCTGGGCCAATTTCCTGCTGCTGGGGCCCTCGGGAGCCTGGCCGAGCAGGAAAGGTGAGGCTGAGGCAGGAGATCTCCTTGCGGCTGCAGCAAAGGCCGGGTGCACACACACCTTGCCGGCGCTGTGCCCTGGGCCAAGTAGGATTGTGGCCCAGGGGCTGCGCCTAACTTTCTTCTGGCAGGCAGCTTGTGAACATGGAGTGTGGAGAAGGCAGAGGTGACTGTCAGCTTTGTGCAGTCCTAGCAAAGGATGCTGCCTGTGAAGCAGCCTGGGAGCAGGCTTGACGTGCCAGCAGCGGCCAATTGAGAGGCCTTTTCTTCCCTGCGGGCTGAGGCCCTGAGCCTTGCCCTTTGCCAGGGCCCGTGAGTGCCTGCCCAGGGGCCTTTTGCACAGGGGTGAGAGAAGTGCTGCTGCAAGGCTGTCCTCAAGCTACTTTTGCTGCAGATGGAGCTGAGGACTGCTGATTGCTTGCAGTCTCAGGTGCTGTTTGTGTGCAGGTGGAAGTGCTGAGGGAGGGAGCAGCTCAGCTGGGGGCCAAGAAGTCTTCTTCTTTTGGCGGTTTTTGTTTCTTTCTTTGAACGACTCCCCCCTAGCAGCTCTGGGCGGGGCTGAGTAAGTGTATCTGAAACAGGCCTGTGGCACTGTGGGGGTGGCCAAGGTGATTTTCCTCGAGCTGTGTGCAGAGAAATAAATGCCCATCAGTCCCAGCCAGAGCAGTTCAGTGGCCGGTCAGTTTTGTTGCTTAGACGCAGCTCAGGACGCTTCCCTTTGGGCGTCTCCAGGGAGGTAACGCTGGGGCTGGCACGGCTGTGGTGTCACAAAGAGGGGGAACGTTTTGCTGCCCCCATTGTGATGTCACAAAGAGGGGGAACACAGGGGCTGCAATGGCTGTGGTGTCACAAGGAGGGGGAGCACAGGGGCTGCAATGGCTGTGGTGTCACAAAGAGGGGGAATGTTGTGCTGCCCCCATTGTGATGTCACAAAGAGGGGGAACGCTGGGGCTGGCTCGGCTGTGGTGTCACAAAGAGGGGGAATGTTGTGCTGCCCCCATTGTGATGTCACAAAGAGGAGGAACACAGGGGCTGCAATGGCTGTGGTGTCACAGAGTGGGAATGCAGGGGGTGCCGTGGTCTTTCTTTTAGTAAGTTTGGATCCTTGAAGTGTTTTGTAGGCCGTGTCAGTTTAATTGGGAGGGCTAAGGAAAAAGTGTGGAGGTGTGGAGGACTGAGGTGAAGTTGCAGGGATTTGGAAAGGGGGAGGAAAAGCAAGAAAGCAAGAAAGCAAGAAAGCAAGAAAGCAAGAATGCAAGAAAGCAAGAAAGCAAGCAAGAAAGCAAGAAAGCAAGTAAGCAAGAAAGCAAGAAAGCAAGAAAGCAAGAATGCAAGAAAGCAAGAAAGCAAGAAAGAAAGAAAGAAAGAAAGAAAGAGTCCTGGTGTTGTCATTACTAGCATCTGGAGCTTGACTGGAATCTGATGTTTGCTGCCCCCGGCAGTGCCCAGAGGTGGCAATTTCCAGGGCCTGGTGTCCTGGTCCAGGCAATTGGCAGCACCTGCAGTGCCTAGGTGGTACCTTTGCTGGCACCGGTGCCAGGCAGCTGGGCCAATTTCCTGCTGCTGGGGCCCTCGGGAGCCTGGCTGAGCAGGAAAGGTGAGGCTGAGGCAGGAGATCTCCTTGCGGCTGCAGCAAAGGCCGGGTGCACACACACCTTGCCGGCGCTGTACCCTGGGCCAAGTAGCATTGTGCCCCAGGGGCTGCGCCTAACTTTCTTCTGGCAGGCAGCTTGTGAACATGGAGTGTGGAGAAGGCAGAGGTGACTGTCAGCTTTGTGCAGTCCTAGCAAAGGATGCTGCCTGTGAAGCAGCCTGGGAGCAGGCTTGACGTGCCAGCAGCGGCCAATTGAGAGGCCTTTTCTTCCCTGCGGGCTGAGGCCCTGAGCCTTGCCCTTTGCCAGGGCCCGTGAGTGCCTGCCCAGGGGCCTTTTGCACAGGGGTGAGAGAAGTGCTGCTGCAAGGCTGTCCTCAAGCTACTTTTGCTGCAGATGGAGCTGAGGACTGCTGATTGCTTGCAGTCTCAGGTGCTGTTTGTGTGCAGGTGGAAGTGCTGAGGGAGGGAGCAGCTCAGCTGGGGGCCAAGAAGTCTTCTTCTTTTGGCGGTTTTTGTTTCTTTCTTTGAACGACTCCCCCCTAGCAGCTCTGGGCGGGGCTGAGTAAGTGTATCTGAAACAGGCCTGTGGCACTGTGGGGGTGGCCAAGGTGATTTTCCTCGAGCTGTGTGCAGAGAAATAAATGCCCATCATTCCCAGCCAGAGCAGTTCAGTGGCCGGTCAGTTTTGTTGCTTAGACGCAGCTCAGGACGCTTCCCTTTGGGCGTCTCCAGGGAGGTAACGCTGGGGCTGGCACGGCTGTGGTGTCACAAAGAGGGGGAACGTTTTCTGCCCCCATTGTGATGTCACAAAGAGGGGGAACACAGGGGCTGCAATGGCTGTGGTGTCACAAAGAGGGGGAATGTTGTGCTGCCCCCATTGTGATGTCACAAAGAGGGGGAACGCTGGGGCTGGCACGGCTGTGGTGTCACAAAGAGGGGGAATGTTGTGCTGCCCCCATTGTGATGTCACAAAGAGGGGGAACGCTGGGGCTGGCACGGCTGTGGTGTCACAAAGAGGGGGAATGTTGTGCTGCCCCCATTGTGATGTCACAAAGAGGAGGAACACAGGGGCTGCAATGGCTGTGGTGTCACAGAGTGGGAATGCAGGGGGTGCCGTGGTCTTTCTTTTAGTAAGTTTGGATCCTTGAAGTGTTTTGTAGGCCGTGTCAGTTTAATTGGGAGGGCTAAGGAAAAAGTGTGGAGGTGTGGAGGACTGAGGTGAAGTTGCAGGGATTTGGAAAGGCGGAGGAAAAGCAAGAAAGCAAGAAAGCAAGAAAGCAAGAAAGCAAGAATGCAAGAAAGCAAGAAAGCAAGCAAGAAAGCAAGAAAGCAAGTAAGCAAGAAAGCAAGAAAGCAAGAAAGCAAGAATGCAAGAAAGCAAGAAAGAAAGAAAGAAAGAAAGAAAGAGTCCTGGTGTTGTCATTACTAGCATCTGGAGCTTGACTGGAATCTGATGTTTGCTGCCCCCGGCAGTGCCCAGAGGTGGCAATTTCCAGGGCCTGGTGTCCTGGTCCAGGCAATTGGCAGCACCTGCAGTGCCTAGGTGGTACCTTTGCTGGCACCGGTGCCAGGCAGCTGAGCCAATTTCCTGCTGCTGGGGCCCTCGGGAGCCTGGCCGAGCAGGAAAGGTGAGGCTGAGGCAGGAGATCTCCTTGCGGCTGCAGCAAAGGCCGGGTGCACACACACCTTGCCGGCGCTGTGCCCTGGGCCAAGTAGGATTGTGGCCCAGGGGCTGCGCGTAACTTTCTTCTGGCAGGCAGCTTTTGAACATGGAGTGTGGAGAAGGCAGAGGTGACTGTCAGCTTTGTGCAGTCCTAGCAAAGGATGCTGCCTGTGAAGCAGCCTGGGAGCAGGCTTGACGTGCCAGCAGCGGCCAATTGAGAGGCCTTTTCTTCCCTGCGGGCTGAGGCCCTGAGCCTTGCCCTTTGCCAGGGCCCGTGAGTGCCTGCCCAGGGGCCTTTTGCACAGGGGTGAGAGAAGTGCTGCTGCAAGGCTGTCCTCAAGCTACTTTTGCTGCAGATGGAGCTGAGGACTGCTGATTGCTTGCAGTCTCAGGTGCTGTTTGTGTGCAGGTGGAAGTGCTGAGGGAGGGAGCAGCTCAGCTGGGGGCCAAGAAGTCTTCTTCTTTTGGCGGTTTTTGTTTCTTTCTTTGAACGACTCCCCCCTAGCAGCTCTGGGCGGGGCTGAGTAAGTGTATCTGAAACAGGCCTGTGGCACTGTGGGGGTGGCCAAGGTGATTTTCCTCGAGCTGTGTGCAGAGAAATAAATGCCCATCAGTCCCAGCCAGAGCAGTTCAGTGGCCGGTCAGTTTTGTTGCTTAGACGCAGCTCAGGACGCTTCCCTTTGGGCGTCTCCAGGGAGGTAACACAGGGGCTGGCACGGCTGTGGTGTCACAAACAGGGGGAACGTTTTCTGCCCCCATTGTGATGTCACAAAGAGGAGGAACACAGGGGCTGCAATGGCTGTGGTGTCACAAAGAGGGGGAATGTTGTGCTGCCCCCATTGTGATGTCACAAAGAGGGGGAACGCTGGGGCTGGCACGGCTGTGGTGTCACAAAGAGGGGGAATGTTGTGCTGCCCCCATTGTGATGTCACAAAGAGGAGGAACACAGGGGCTGCAATGGCTGTGGTGTCACAGAGTGGGAATGCAGGGGGTGATGTGGTCTTTCTTTTAGTAAGTTTGGATCCTTGAAGTGTTTTGTAGGCCGTGTCAGTTTAATTGGGAGGGCTAAGGAAAAAGTGCGGAGGTGTGGAGGACTGAGGTGAAGTTGCAGGGATTTGGAAAGGCGGAGGAAAAGCAAGAAAGCAAGAAAGCAAGAAAGCAAGAAAGCAAGAAAGCAAGAATGCAAGAAAGCAAGAAAGCAAGCAAGAAAGCAAGCAAGAAAGCAAGCAAGAAAGAAAGAGTCCTGGTGTTGTCATTACTAGCATCTGGAGCTTGACTGGAATCTGATGTTTGCTGCCCCCGGCAGTGCCCAGAGGTGGCAATTTCCAGGGCCTGGTGTCCTGGTCCAGGCAATTGGCAGCACCTGCAGTGCCTAGGTGGTACCTTTGCCGGCACCGGTGCCAGGCAGCTGGGCCAATTTCCTGCTGCTGGGGCCCTCGGGAGCCTGGCCGAGCAGGAAAGGTGAGGCTGAGGCAGGAGATCTCCTTGCGGCTGCAGCAAAGGCCGGGTGCACACACACCTTGCCGGCGCTGTGCCCTGGGCCAAGTAGGATTGTGGCCCAGGGGCTGCGCCTAACTTTCTTCTGGCAGGCAGCTTGTGAACATGGAGTGTGGAGAAGGCAGAGGTGACTGTCAGCTTTGTGCAGTCCTAGCAAAGGATGCTGCCTGTGAAGCAGCCTGGGAGCAGGCTTGACGTGCCAGCAGCGGCCAATTGAGAGGCCTTTTCTTCCCTGCGGGCTGAGGCCCTGAGCCTTGCCCTTTGCCAGGGCCCGTGAGTACCTGCCCAGGGGCCTTTTGCACAGGGGTGAGAGAAGTGCTGCTGCAAGGCTGTCCTCAAGCTACTTTTGCTGCAGATGGAGCTGAGGACTGCTGATTGCTTGCAGTCTCAGGTGCTGTTTGTGTGCAGGTGGAAGTGCTGAGGGAGGGAGCAGCTCAGCTGGGGGCCAAGAAGTCTTCTTCTTTTGGCGGTTTTTGTTTCTTTCTTTGAACGACTCCCCCCTAGCAGCTCTGGGCGGGGCTGAGTAAGTGTATCTGAAACAGGCCTGTGGCACTGTGGGGGTGGCCAAGGTGATTTTCCTCGAGCTGTGTGCAGAGAAATAAATGCCCATCAGTCCCAGCCAGAGCAGTTCAGTGGCCGGTCAGTTTTGTTGCTTAGACGCAGCTCAGGACGCTTCCCTTTGGGCGTCTCCAGGGAGGTAACGCTGGGGCTGGCACGGCTGTGGTGTCACAAAGAGGGGGAACGTTTTGCTGCCCCCATTGTGATGTCACAAAGAGAAGGAACACAGGGGCTGCAATGGCTGTGGTGTCACAAAGAGGGGGAAAGTTGTGCTGCCGCCATTGTGATGTCACAAAGAGGGGGAACACAGGGGCTGCAATGGCTGTGGTGTCACAAAGAGGGGGAGCACAGGGGCTGCAATGGCTGTGGTGTCACAAAGAGGGGGAATGTTGTGCTGCCCCCATTGTGATGTCACAAAGAGGGGGAACGCTGGGGCTGGCTCGGCTGTGGTGTCACAAAGAGGGGGAATGTTGTGCTGCCGCCATTGTGATGTCACAAAGAGGAGGAACACAGGGGCTGCAATGGCTGTGGTGTCACAGAGTGGGAATGCAGGGGGTGCCGTGGTCTTTCTTTTAGTAAGTTTGGATCCTTGAAGTGTTTTGTAGGCCGTGTCAGTTTAATTGGGAGGGCTAAGGAAAAAGTGCGGAGGTGTGGAGGACTGAGGTGAAGTTGCAGGGATTTGGAAAGGGGGAGGAAAAGCAAGAAAGCAAGAAAGCAAGAAAGCAAGAAAGCAAGAATGCAAGAAAGCAAGAAAGCAAGCAAGAAAGCAAGAAAGCAAGTAAGCAAGAAAGCAAGAAAGCAAGAAAGCAAGAATGCAAGAAAGCAAGAAAGAAAGAAAGAAAGAAAGAAAGAAAGAGTCCTGGTGTTGTCATTACTAGCATCTGGAGCTTGACTGGAATCTGATGTTTGCTGCCCCCGGCAGTGCCCAGAGGTGGCAATTTCCAGGGCCTGGTGTCCTGGTCCAGGCAATTGGCAGCACCTGCAGTGCCTAGGTGGTACCTTTGCTGGCACCGGTGCCAGGCAGCTGGGCCAATTTCCTGCTGCTGGGGCCCTCGGGAGCCTGGCTGAGCAGGAAAGGTGAGGCTGAGGCAGGAGATCTCCTTGCGGCTGCAGCAAAGGCCGGGTGCACACACACCTTGCCGGCGCTGTACCCTGGGCCAAGTAGGATTGTGGCCCAGGGGCTGCGCCTAACTTTCTTCTGGCAGGCAGCTTGTGAACATGGAGTGTGGAGAAGGCAGAGGTGACTGTCAGCTTTGTGCAGTCCTAGCAAAGGATGCTGCCTGTGAAGCAGCCTGGGAGCAGGCTTGACGTGCCAGCAGCGGCCAATTGAGAGGCCTTTTCTTCCCTGCGGGCTGAGGCCCTGAGCCTTGCCCTTTGCCAGGGCCCGTGAGTGCCTGCCCAGGGGCCTTTTGCACAGGGGTGAGAGAAGTGCTGCTGCAAGGCTGTCCTCAAGCTACTTTTGCTGCAGATGGAGCTGAGGACTGCTGATTGCTTGCAGTCTCAGGTGCTGTTTGTGTGCAGGTGGAAGTGCTGAGGGAGGGAGCAGCTCAGCTGGGGGCCAAGAAGTCTTCTTCTTTTGGCGGTTTTTGTTTCTTTCTTTGAACGACTCCCCCCTAGCAGCTCTGGGCGGGGCTGAGTAAGTGTATCTGAAACAGGCCTGTGGCACTGTGGGGGTGGCCAAGGTGATTTTCCTCGAGCTGTGTGCAGAGAAATAAATGCCCATCAGTCCCAGCCAGAGCAGTTCAGTGGCCGGTCAGTTTTGTTGCTTAGACGCAGCTCAGGACGCTTCCCTTTGGGCGTCTCCAGGGAGGTAACGCTGGGGCTGGCACGGCTGTGGTGTCACAAAGAGGGGGAACGTTTTCTGCCCCCATTGTGATGTCACAAAGAGGGGGAACACAGGGGCTGCAATGGCTGTGGTGTCACAAAGAGGGGGAATGTTGTGCTGCCCCCATTGTGATGTCACAAAGAGGGGGAACGCTGGGGCTGGCACGGCTGTGGTGTCACAAAGAGGGGGAATGTTGTGCTGCCCCCATTGTGATGTCACAAAGAGGAGGAACACAGGGGCTGCAATGGCTGTGGTGTCACAGAGTGGGAATGCAGGGGGTGCTGTGGTCTTTCTTTTAGTAAGTTTGGATCCTTGAAGTGTTTTGTAGGCCGTGTCAGTTTAATTGGGAGGGCTAAGGAAAAAGTGCGGAGGTGTGGAGGACTGAGGTGAAGTTGCAGGGATTTGGAAAGGCGGAGGAAAAGAAAGAAAGCAAGAAAGCAAGAAAGCAAGAAAGCAAGAAAGCAAGAATGCAAGAAAGCAAGAAAGCAAGCAAGAAATCAAGCAAGAAAGCAAGCAAGAAAGAAAGAGTACTGGTGTTGTCATTACTAGCATCTGGAGCTTGACTGGAATCTGATGTTTGCTGCCCCCGGCAGTGCCCAGAGGTGGCAATTTCCAGGGCCTGGTGTCCTGGTCCAGGCAATTGGCAGCACCTGCAGTGCCTAGGTGGTACCTTTGCCGGCACCGGTGCCAGGCAGCTGGGCCAATTTCCTGCTGCTGGGGCCCTCGGGAGCCTGGCCGAGCAGGAAAGGTGAGGCTGAGGCAGGAGATCTCCTTGCGGCTGCAGCAAAGGCCGGGTGCACACACACCTTGCCGGCGCTGTGCCCTGGGCCAAGTAGGATTGTGGCCCAGGGGCTGCGCCTAACTTTCTTCTGGCAGGCAGCTTGTGAACATGGAGTGTGGAGAAGGCAGAGGTGACTGTCAGCTTTGTGCAGTCCTAGCAAAGGATGCTGCCTGTGAAGCAGCCTGGGAGCAGGCTTGACGTGCCAGCAGCGGCCAATTGAGAGGCCTTTTCTTCCCTGCGGGCTGAGGCCCTGAGCCTTGCCCTTTGCCAGGGCCCGTGAGTGCCTGCCCAGGGGCCTTTTGCACAGGGGTGAGAGAAGTGCTGCTGCAAGGCTGTCCTCAAGCTACTTTTGCTGCAGATGGAGCTGAGGACTGCTGATTGCTTGCAGTCTCAGGTGCTGTTTGTGTGCAGGTGGAAGTGCTGAGGGAGGGAGCAGCTCAGCTGGGGGCCAAGAAGTCTTCTTCTTTTGGCGGTTTTTGTTTCTTTCTTTGAACGACTCCCCCCTAGCAGCTCTGGGCGGGGCTGAGTAAGTGTATCTGAAACAGGCCTGTGGCACTGTGGGGGTGGCCAAGGTGATTTTCCTCGAGCTGTGTGCAGAGAAATAAATGCCCATCAGTCCCAGCCAGAGCAGTTCAGTGGCCGGTCAGTTTTGTTGCTTAGACGCAGCTCAGGACGCTTCCCTTTGGGCGTCTCCAGGGAGGTAACGCTGGGGCTGGCACGGCTGTGGTGTCATAAAGAGGGGGAATGTTTTGCTGCCCCCATTGTGATGTCACAAAGAGGGGGAGCACAGGGGCTGCAATGGCTGTGGTGTCACAAAGAGGGGGAATGTTGTGCTGCCCCCATTGTGATGTCACAAAGAGGGGGAACGCTGGGGCTGGCACGGCTGTGGTGTCACAAAGAGGGGGAATGTTGTGCTGCCGCCATTGTGATGTCACAAAGAGGAGGAACACAGGGGCTGCAATGGCTGTGGTGTCACAGAGTGGGAATGCAGGGGGTGCCGTGGTCTTTCTTTTAGTAAGTTTGGATCCTTGAAGTGTTTTGTAGGCCGTGTCAGTTTAATTGGGAGGGCTAAGGAAAAAGTGCGGAGGTGTGGAGGACTGAGGTGAAGTTGCAGGGATTTGGAAAGGCGGAGGAAAAGCAAGAAAGCAAGAAAGCAAGAAAGCAAGAAAGCAAGAATGCAAGAAAGCAAGAAAGCAAGCAAGAAAGCAAGCAAGAAAGCAAGCAAGAAAGAAAGAGTCCTGGTGTTGTCATTACTAGCATCTGGAGCTTGACTGGAATCTGATGTTTGCTGCCCCCGGCAGTGCCCAGAGGTGGCAATTTCCAGGGCCTGGTGTCCTGGTCCAGGCAATTGGCAGCACCTGCAGTGCCTAGGTGGTACCTTTGCCGGCACCGGTGCCAGGCAGCTGGGCCAATTTCCTGCTGCTGGGGCCCTCGGGAGCCTGGCCGAGCAGGAAAGGTGAGGCTGAGGCAGGAGATCTCCTTGCGGCTGCAGCAAAGGCCGGGTGCACACACACCTTGCCGGCGCTGTGCCCTGGGCCAAGTAGGATTGTGGCCCAGGGGCTGCGCGTAACTTTCTTCTGGCAGGCAGCTTGTGAACATGGAGTGTGGAGAAGGCAGAGGTGACTGTCAGCTTTGTGCAGTCCTAGCAAAGGATGCTGCCTGTGAAGCAGCCTGGGAGCAGGCTTGACGTGCCAGCAGCGGCCAATTGAGAGGCCTTTTCTTCCCTGCGGGCTGAGGCCCTGAGCCTTGCCCTTTGCCAGGGCCCGTGAGTGCCTGCCCAGGGGCCTTTTGCACAGGGGTGAGAGAAGTGCTGCTGCAAGGCTGTCCTCAAGCTACTTTTGCTGCAGATGGAGCTGAGGACTGCTGATTGCTTGCAGTCTCAGGTGCTGTTTGTGTGCAGGTGGAAGTGCTGAGGGAGGGAGCAGCTCAGCTGGGGGCCAAGAAGTCTTCTTCTTTTGGCGGTTTTTGTTTCTTTCTTTGAACGACTCCCCCCTAGCAGCTCTGGGCGGGGCTGAGTAAGTGTATCTGAAACAGGCCTGTGGCACTGTGGGGGTGGCCAAGGTGATTTTCCTCGAGCTGTGTGCAGAGAAATAAATGCCCATCAGTCCCAGCCAGAGCAGTTCAGTGGCCGGTCAGTTTTGTTGCTTAGACGCAGCTCAGGACGCTTCCCTTTGGGCGTCTCCAGGGAGGTAACGCTGGGGCTGGCACGGCTGTGGTGTCACAAAGAGGGGGAACGTTTTGCTGCCGCCATTGTGATGTCACAAAGAGGAGGAACACAGGGGCTGCAATGGCTGTGGTGTCACAAAGAGGGGGAATGTTTTGCTGCCCCCATTGTGATGTCACAAAGAGGGGGAACACAGGGGCTGCAATGGCTGTGGTGTCACAAAGAGGGGGAATGTTTTGCTGCCCCCATTGTGATGTCACAAAGAGGGGGAGCACAGGGGCTGCAATGGCTGTGGTGTCACAAAGAGGGGGAATGTTGTGCTGCCCCCATTGTGATGTCACAAAGAGGGGGAACGCTGGGGCTGGCACGGCTGTGGTGTCACAAAGAGGGGGAATGTTGTGCTGCCGCCATTGTGATGTCACAAAGAGGAGGAACACAGGGGCTGCAATGGCTGTGGTGTCACAGAGTGGGAATGCAGGGGGTGCCGTGGTCTTTCTTTTAGTAAGTTTGGATCCTTGAAGTGTTTTGTAGGCCGTGTCAGTTTAATTGGGAGGGCTAAGGAAAAAGTGTGGAGGTGTGGAGGACTGAGGTGAAGTTGCAGGGATTTGGAAAGGCGGAGGAAAAGCAAGAAAGCAAGAAAGCAAGAAAGCAAGAAAGCAAGAATGCAAGAAAGCAAGAAAGCAAGCAAGAAAGCAAGAAAGCAAGTAAGCAAGAAAGCAAGAAAGCAAGAAAGCAAGAATGCAAGAAAGCAAGAAAGAAAGAAAGAAAGAAAGAAAGAGTCCTGGTGTTGTCATTACTAGCATCTGGAGCTTGACTGGAATCTGATGTTTGCTGCCCCCGGCAGTGCCCAGAGGTGGCAATTTCCAGGGCCTGGTGTCCTGGTCCAGGCAATTGGCAGCACCTGCAGTGCCTAGGTGGTACCTTTGCTGGCACCGGTGCCAGGCAGCTGAGCCAATTTCCTGCTGCTGGGGCCCTCGGGAGCCTGGCCGAGCAGGAAAGGTGAGGCTGAGGCAGGAGATCTCCTTGCGGCTGCAGCAAAGGCCGGGTGCACACACACCTTGCCGGCGCTGTGCCCTGGGCCAAGTAGGATTGTGGCCCAGGGGCTGCGCGTAACTTTCTTCTGGCAGGCAGCTTGTGAACATGGAGTGTGGAGAAGGCAGAGGTGACTGTCAGCTTTGTGCAGTCCTAGCAAAGGATGCTGCCTGTGAAGCAGCCTGGGAGCAGGCTTGACGTGCCAGCAGCGGCCAATTGAGAGGCCTTTTCTTCCCTGCGGGCTGAGGCCCTGAGCCTTGCCCTTTGCCAGGGCCCGTGAGTGCCTGCCCAGGGGCCTTTTGCACAGGGGTGAGAGAAGTGCTGCTGCAAGGCTGTCCTCAAGCTACTTTTGCTGCAGATGGAGCTGAGGACTGCTGATTGCTTGCAGTCTCAGGTGCTGTTTGTGTGCAGGTGGAAGTGCTGAGGGAGGGAGCAGCTCAGCTGGGGGCCAAGAAGTCTTCTTCTTTTGGCGGTTTTTGTTTCTTTCTTTGAACGACTCCCCCCTAGCAGCTCTGGGCGGGGCTGAGTAAGTGTATCTGAAACAGGCCTGTGGCACTGTGGGGGTGGCCAAGGTGATTTTCCTCGAGCTGTGTGCAGAGAAATAAATGCCCATCAGTCCCAGCCAGAGCAGTTCAGTGGCCGGTCAGTTTTGTTGCTTAGACGCAGCTCAGGACGCTTCCCTTTGGGCGTCTCCAGGGAGGTAACGCTGGGGCTGGCACGGCTGTGGTGTCACAAAGAGGGGGAACGTTTTCTGCCCCCATTGTGATGTCACAAAGAGGAGGAACACAGGGGCTGCAATGGCTGTGGTGTCACAAAGAGGGGGAATGTTGTGCTGCCCCCATTGTGATGTCACAAAGAGGGGGAACGCTGGGGCTGGCACGGCTGTGGTGTCACAAAGAGGGGGAATGTTGTGCTGCCCCCATTGTGATGTCACAAAGAGGAGGAACACAGGGGCTGCAATGGCTGTGGTGTCACAGAGTGGGAATGCAGGGGGTGATGTGGTCTTTCTTTTAGTAAGTTTGGATCCTTGAAGTGTTTTGTAGGCCGTGTCAGTTTAATTGGGAGGGCTAAGGAAAAAGTGCGGAGGTGTGGAGGACTGAGGTGAAGTTGCAGGGATTTGGAAAGGCGGAGGAAAAGAAAGAAAGCAAGAAAGCAAGAAAGCAAGAAAGCAAGAATGCAAGAAAGCAAGAAAGCAAGCAAGAAAGCAAGCAAGAAAGCAAGCAAGAAAGAAAGAGTACTGGTGTTGTCATTACTAGCATCTGGAGCTTGACTGGAATCTGATGTTTGCTGCCCCCGGCAGTGCCCAGAGGTGGCAATTTCCAGGGCCTGGTGTCCTGGTCCAGGCAATTGGCAGCACCTGCAGTGCCTAGGTGGTACCTTTGCCGGCACCGGTGCCAGGCAGCTGGGCCAATTTCCTGCTGCTGGGGCCCTCGGGAGCCTGGCCGAGCAGGAAAGGTGAGGCTGAGGCAGGAGATCTCCTTGCGGCTGCAGCAAAGGCCGGGTGCACACACACCTTGCCGGCGCTGTGCCCTGGGCCAAGTAGGATTGTGGCCCAGGGGCTGCGCCTAACTTTCTTCTGGCAGGCAGCTTGTGAACATGGAGTGTGGAGAAGGCAGAGGTGACTGTCAGCTTTGTGCAGTCCTAGCAAAGGATGCTGCCTGTGAAGCAGCCTGGGAGCAGGCTTGACGTGCCAGCAGCGGCCAATTGAGAGGCCTTTTCTTCCCTGCGGGCTGAGGCCCTGAGCCTTGCCCTTTGCCAGGGCCCGTGAGTGCCTGCCCAGGGGCCTTTTGCACAGGGGTGAGAGAAGTGCTGCTGCAAGGCTGTCCTCAAGCTACTTTTGCTGCAGATGGAGCTGAGGACTGCTGATTGCTTGCAGTCTCAGGTGCTGTTTGTGTGCAGGTGGAAGTGCTGAGGGAGGGAGCAGCTCAGCTGGGGGCCAAGAAGTCTTCTTCTTTTGGCGGTTTTTGTTTCTTTCTTTGAACGACTCCCCCCTAGCAGCTCTGGGCGGGGCTGAGTAAGTGTATCTGAAACAGGCCTGTGGCACTGTGGGGGTGGCCAAGGTGATTTTCCTCGAGCTGTGTGCAGAGAAATAAATGCCCATCAGTCCCAGCCAGAGCAGTTCAGTGGCCGGTCAGTTTTGTTGCTTAGACGCAGCTCAGGACGCTTCCCTTTGGGCGTCTCCAGGGAGGTAACGCTGGGGCTGGCACGGTCGTGGTGTCACAAGAAGGGGGAATGTTTTGCTGCCCCCATTGTGATGTCACAAAGAGGAGGAACACAGGGGCTGCAATGGCTGTGGTGTCACAAAGAGGGGGAATGTTGTGCTGCCCCCATTGTGATGTCACAAAGAGGGGGAACGCTGGGGCTGGCACGGCTGTGGTGTCACAAAGAGGGGGAATGTTGTGCTGCCCCCATTGTGATGTCACAAAGAGGAGGAACACAGGGGCTGCAATGGCTGTGGTGTCACAGAGTGGGAATGCAGGGGGTGATGTGGTCTTTCTTTTAGTAAGTTTGGATCCTTGAAGTGTTTTGTAGGCCGTGTCAGTTTAATTGGGAGGGCTAAGGAAAAAGTGCGGAGGTGTGGAGGACTGAGGTGAAGTTGCAGGGATTTGGAAAGGCGGAGGAAAAGAAAGAAAGCAAGAAAGCAAGAAAGCAAGAAAGCAAGAAAGCAAGAATGCAAGAAAGCAAGAAAGCAAGCAAGAAAGCAAGCAAGAAAGCAAGCAAGAAAGAAAGAGTACTGGTGTTGTCATTACTAGCATCTGGAGCTTGACTGGAATCTGATGTTTGCTGCCCCCGGCAGTGCCCAGAGGTGGCAATTTCCAGGGCCTGGTGTCCTGGTCCAGGCAATTGGCAGCACCTGCAGTGCCTAGGTGGTACCTTTGCCGGCACCGGTGCCAGGCAGCTGGGCCAATTTCCTGCTGCTGGGGCCCTCGGGAGCCTGGCCGAGCAGGAAAGGTGAGGCTGAGGCAGGAGATCTCCTTGCGGCTGCAGCAAAGGCCGGGTGCACACACACCTTGCCGGCGCTGTGCCCTGGGCCAAGTAGCATTGTGGCCCAGGGGCTGCGCCTAACTTTCTTCTGGCAGGCAGCTTGTGAACATGGAGTGTGGAGAAGGCAGAGGTGACTGTCAGCTTTGTGCAGTCCTAGCAAAGGATGCTGCCTGTGAAGCAGCCTGGGAGCAGGCTTGACGTGCCAGCAGCGGCCAATTGAGAGGCCTTTTCTTCCCTGCGGGCTGAGGCCCTGAGCCTTGCCCTTTGCCAGGGCCCGTGAGTGCCTGCCCAGGGGCCTTTTGCACAGGGGTGAGAGAAGTGCTGCTGCAAGGCTGTCCTCAAGCTACTTTTGCTGCAGATGGAGCTGAGGACTGCTGATTGCTTGCAGTCTCAGGTGCTGTTTGTGTGCAGGTGGAAGTGCTGAGGGAGGGAGCAGCTCAGCTGGGGGCCAAGAAGTCTTCTTCTTTTGGCGGTTTTTGTTTCTTTCTTTGAACGACTCCCCCCTAGCAGCTCTGGGCGGGGCTGAGTAAGTGTATCTGAAACAGGCCTGTGGCACTGTGGGGGTGGCCAAGGTGATTTTCCTCGAGCTGTGTGCAGAGAAATAAATGCCCATCAGTCCCAGCCAGAGCAGTTCAGTGGCCGGTCAGTTTTGTTGCTTAGACGCGGCTCAGGACGCTTCCCTTTGGGCGTCTCCAGGGAGGTAACGCTGGGGCTGGCACGGCCGTGGTGTCACAAGAAGGGGGAATGTTTTGCTGCCCCCATTGTGATGTCACAAAGAGGAGGAACACAGGGGCTGCAATGGCTGTGGTGTCACAAAGAGGGGGAATGTTTTGCTGCCCCCATTGTGATGTCACAAAGAGGGGGAGCACAGGGGCTGCAATGGCTGTGGTGTCACAAAGAGGGGGAATGTTGTGCTGCCCCAATTGTGATGTCACAAAGAGGGGGAACACAGGGGCTGAAATGGCTGTGGTGTCACAAAGAGGGGGAATGTTGTGCTGCCCCCATTGTGATGTCACAAAGAGGGGGAACGCTGGGGATGCAATGGCTGTGGTGTCACAAAGAGGGGGAACGTTTTGCTGCCGCCATTGTGATGTCACAAAGAGGAGGAACACAGGGGCTGCAATGGCTGTGGTGTCACAAAGAGGGGGAATGTTTTGCTGCCCCCATTGTGATGTCACAAAGAGGGGGAACACAGGGGCTGCAATGGCTGTGGTGTCACAAAGAGGGGGAATGTTTTGCTGCCCCCATTGTGATGTCACAAAGAGGGGGAACGCTGGGGCTGGCATGGCTGTGGTGTCACAACGAGGGGGAATGTTGTGCTGCCGCCATTGTGATGTCACAAAGAGGGGGAACACAGGGGCTGCAATGGCTGTGGTGTCACAAAGAGGGGGAGCACAGGGGCTGCAATGGCTGTGGTGTCACAAAGAGGGGGAATGTTGTGCTGCCCCCATTGTGATGTCACAAAGAGGGGGAACGCTGGGGCTGGCACGGCTGTGGTGTCACAAAGAGGGGGAATGTTGTGCTGCCGCCATTGTGATGTCACAAAGAGGAGGAACACAGGGGCTGCAATGGCTGTGGTGTCACAGAGTGGGAATGCAGGGGGTGCCGTGGTCTTTCTTTTAGTAAGTTTGGATCCTTGAAGTGTTTTGTAGGCCGTGTCAGTTTAATTGGGAGGGCTAAGGAAAAAGTGCGGAGGTGTGGAGGACTGAGGTGAAGTTGCAGGGATTTGGAAAGGCGGAGGAAAAGAAAGAAAGCAAGAAAGCAAGAAAGCAAGAAAGCAAGAATGCAAGAAAGCAAGAAAGCAAGCAAGAAAGCAAGAAAGCAAGTAAGCAAGAAAGCAAGAAAGCAAGAAAGCAAGAATGCAAGAAAGCAAGAAAGAAAGAAAGAAAGAAAGAAAGAAAGAGTCCTGGTGTTGTCATTACTAGCATCTGGAGCTTGACTGGAATCTGATGTTTGCTGCCCCCGGCAGTGCCCAGAGGTGGCAATTTCCAGGGCCTGGTGTCCTGGTCCAGGCAATTGGCAGCACCTGCAGTGCCTAGGTGGTACCTTTGCTGGCACCGGTGCCAGGCAGCTGGGCCAATTTCCTGCTGCTGGGGCCCTCGGGAGCCTGGCTGAGCAGGAAAGGTGAGGCTGAGGCAGGAGATCTCCTTGCGGCTGCAGCAAAGGCCGGGTGCACACACACCTTGCCGGCGCTGTACCCTGGGCCAAGTAGGATTGTGGCCCAGTGGCTGCGCGTAACTTTCTTCTGGCAGGCAGCTTGTGAACATGGAGTGTGGAGAAGGCAGAGGTGACTGTCAGCTTTGTGCAGTCCTAGCAAAGGATGCTGCCTGTGAAGCAGCCTGGGAGCAGGCTTGACGTGCCAGCAGCGGCCAATTGAGAGGCCTTTTCTTCCCTGCGGGCTGAGGCCCTGAGCCTTGCCCTTTGCCAGGGCCCGTGAGTGCCTGCCCAGGGGCCTTTTGCACAGGGGTGAGAGAAGTGCTGCTGCAAGGCTGTCCTCAAGCTACTTTTGCTGCAGATGGAGCTGAGGACTGCTGATTGCTTGCAGTCTCAGGTGCTGTTTGTGTGCAGGTGGAAGTGCTGAGGGAGGGAGCAGCTCAGCTGGGGGCCAAGAAGTCTTCTTCTTTTGGCGGTTTTTGTTTCTTTCTTTGAACGACTCCCCCCTAGCAGCTCTGGGCGGGGCTGAGTAAGTGTATCTGAAACAGGCCTGTGGCACTGTGGGGGTGGCCAAGGTGATTTTCCTCGAGCTGTGTGCAGAGAAATAAATGCCCATCAGTCCCAGCCAGAGCAGTTCAGTGGCCGGTCAGTTTTGTTGCTTAGACGCAGCTCAGGACGCTTCCCTTTGGGCGTCTCCAGGGAGGTAACGCTGGGGCTGGCACGGCTGTGGTGTCACAAAGAGGGGGAACGTTTTCTGCCCCCATTGTGATGTCACAAAGAGGGGGAACACAGGGGCTGCAATGGCTGTGGTGTCACAAAGAGGGGGAATGTTGTGCTGCCCCCATTGTGATGTCACAAAGAGGGGGAACGCTGGGGCTGCAATGGCTGTGGTGTCACAAAGAGGGGGAGCACAGGGGCTGCAATGGCTGTGGTGTCACAAAGAGGGGGAATGTTGTGCTGCCCCCATTGTGATGTCACAAAGAGGGGGAACGCTGGGGCTGGCACGGCTGTGGTGTCACAAAGAGGGGGAATGTTGTGCTGCCCCCATTGTGATGTCACAAAGAGGAGGAACACAGGGGCTGCAATGGCTGTGGTGTCACAGAGTGGGAATGCAGGGGGTGCTGTGGTCTTTCTTTTAGTAAGTTTGGATCCTTGAAGTGTTTTGTAGGCCGTGTCAGTTTAATTGGGAGGGCTAAGGAAAAAGTGCGGAGGTGTGGAGGACTGAGGTGAAGTTGCAGGGATTTGGAAAGGCGGAGGAAAAGAAAGAAAGCAAGAAAGCAAGAAAGCAAGAAAGCAAGAAAGCAAGAATGCAAGAAAGCAAGAAAGCAAGCAAGAAAGCAACCAAGAAAGCAAGCAAGAAAGAAAGAGTACTGGTGTTGTCATTACTAGCATCTGGAGCTTGACTGGAATCTGATGTTTGCTGCCCCCGGCAGTGCCCAGAGGTGGCAATTTCCAGGGCCTGGTGTCCTGGTCCAGGCAATTGGCAGCACCTGCAGTGCCTAGGTGGTACCTTTGCCGGCACCGGTGCCAGGCAGCTGGGCCAATTTCCTGCTGCTGGGGCCCTCGGGAGCCTGGCCGAGCAGGAAAGGTGAGGCTGAGGCAGGAGATCTCCTTGCGGCTGCAGCAAAGGCCGGGTGCACACACACCTTGCCGGCGCTGTGCCCTGGGCCAAGTAGCATTGTGGCCCAGGGGCTGCGCGTAACTTTCTTCTGGCAGGCAGCTTGTGAACATGGAGTGTGGAGAAGGCAGAGGTGACTGTCAGCTTTGTGCAGTCCTAGCAAAGGATGCTGCCTGTGAAGCAGCCTGGGAGCAGGCTTGACGTGCCAGCAGCGGCCAATTGAGAGGCCTTTTCTTCCCTGCGGGCTGAGGCCCTGAGCCTTGCCCTTTGCCAGGGCCCGTGAGTGCCTGCCCAGGGGCCTTTTGCACAGGGGTGAGAGAAGTGCTGCTGCAAGGCTGTCCTCAAGCTACTTTTGCTGCAGATGGAGCTGAGGACTGCTGATTGCTTGCAGTCTCAGGTGCTGTTTGTGTGCAGGTGGAAGTGCTGAGGGAGGGAGCAGCTCAGCTGGGGGCCAAGAAGTCTTCTTCTTTTGGCGGTTTTTGTTTCTTTCTTTGAACGACTCCCCCCTAGCAGCTCTGGGCGGGGCTGAGTAAGTGTATCTGAAACAGGCCTGTGGCACTGTGGGGGTGGCCAAGGTGATTTTCCTCGAGCTGTGTGCAGAGAAATAAATGCCCATCAGTCCCAGCCAGAGCAGTTCAGTGGCCGGTCAGTTTTGTTGCTTAGACGCAGCTCAGGACGCTTCCCTTTGGGCGTCTCCAGGGAGGTAACGCTGGGGCTGGCACGGCTGTGGTGTCACAAAGAGGGGGAACGTTTTCTGCCCCCATTGTGATGTCACAAAGAGGAGGAACACAGGGGCTGCAATGGCTGTGGTGTCACAAAGAGGGGGAATGTTGTGCTGCCCCCATTGTGATGTCACAAAGAGGGGGAACGCTGGGGCTGGCACGGCTGTGGTGTCACAAAGAGGGGGAATGTTGTGCTGCCCCCATTGTGATGTCACAAAGAGGAGGAACACAGGGGCTGCAATGGCTGTGGTGTCACAGAGTGGGAATGCAGGGGGTGATGTGGTCTTTCTTTTAGTAAGTTTGGATCCTTGAAGTGTTTTGTAGGCCGTGTCAGTTTAATTGGGAGGGCTAAGGAAAAAGTGCGGAGGTGTGGAGGACTGAGGTGAAGTTGCAGGGATTTGGAAAGGCGGAGGAAAAGAAAGAAAGCAAGAAAGCAAGAAAGCAAGAAAGCAAGAAAGCAAGAATGCAAGAAAGCAAGAAAGCAAGCAAGAAAGCAAGCAAGAAAGCAAGCAAGAAAGAAAGAGTACTGGTGTTGTCATTACTAGCATCTGGAGCTTGACTGGAATCTGATGTTTGCTGCCCCCGGCAGTGCCCAGAGGTGGCAATTTCCAGGGCCTGGTGTCCTGGTCCAGGCAATTGGCAGCACCTGCAGTGCCTAGGTGGTACCTTTGCCGGCACCGGTGCCAGGCAGCTGGGCCAATTTCCTGCTGCTGGGGCCCTCGGGAGCCTGGCCGAGCAGGAAAGGTGAGGCTGAGGCAGGAGATCTCCTTGCGGCTGCAGCAAAGGCCGGGTGCACACACACCTTGCCGGCGCTGTGCCCTGGGCCAAGTAGGATTGTGGCCCAGGGGCTGCGCCTAACTTTCTTCTGGCAGGCAGCTTGTGAACATGGAGTGTGGAGAAGGCAGAGGTGACTGTCAGCTTTGTGCAGTCCTAGCAAAGGATGCTGCCTGTGAAGCAGCCTGGGAGCAGGCTTGACGTGCCAGCAGCGGCCAATTGAGAGGCCTTTTCTTCCCTGCGGGCTGAGGCCCTGAGCCTTGCCCTTTGCCAGGGCCCGTGAGTGCCTGCCCAGGGGCCTTTTGCACAGGGGTGAGAGAAGTGCTGCTGCAAGGCTGTCCTCAAGCTACTTTTGCTGCAGATGGAGCTGAGGACTGCTGATTGCTTGCAGTCTCAGGTGCTGTTTGTGTGCAGGTGGAAGTGCTGAGGGAGGGAGCAGCTCAGCTGGGGGCCAAGAAGTCTTCTTCTTTTGGCGGTTTTTGTTTCTTTCTTTGAACGACTCCCCCCTAGCAGCTCTGGGCGGGGCTGAGTAAGTGTATCTGAAACAGGCCTGTGGCACTGTGGGGGTGGCCAAGGTGATTTTCCTCGAGCTGTGTGCAGAGAAATAAATGCCCATCAGTCCCAGCCAGAGCAGTTCAGTGGCCGGTCAGTTTTGTTGCTTAGACGCAGCTCAGGACGCTTCCCTTTGGGCGTCTCCAGGGAGGTAACGCTGGGGCTGGCACGGTCGTGGTGTCACAAGAAGGGGGAATGTTTTGCTGCCCCCATTGTGATGTCACAAAGAGGAGGAACACAGGGGCTGCAATGGCTGTGGTGTCACAAAGAGGGGGAATGTTGTGCTGCCCCCATTGTGATGTCACAAAGAGGGGGAACGCTGGGGCTGGCACGGCTGTGGTGTCACAAAGAGGGGGAATGTTGTGCTGCCCCCATTGTGATGTCACAAAGAGGAGGAACACAGGGGCTGCAATGGCTGTGGTGTCACAGAGTGGGAATGCAGGGGGTGATGTGGTCTTTCTTTTAGTAAGTTTGGATCCTTGAAGTGTTTTGTAGGCCGTGTCAGTTTAATTGGGAGGGCTAAGGAAAAAGTGCGGAGGTGTGGAGGACTGAGGTGAAGTTGCAGGGATTTGGAAAGGCGGAGGAAAAGAAAGAAAGCAAGAAAGCAAGAAAGCAAGAAAGCAAGAAAGCAAGAATGCAAGAAAGCAAGAAAGCAAGCAAGAAAGCAAGCAAGAAAGCAAGCAAGAAAGAAAGAGTACTGGTGTTGTCATTACTAGCATCTGGAGCTTGACTGGAATCTGATGTTTGCTGCCCCCGGCAGTGCCCAGAGGTGGCAATTTCCAGGGCCTGGTGTCCTGGTCCAGGCAATTGGCAGCACCTGCAGTGCCTAGGTGGTACCTTTGCCGGCACCGGTGCCAGGCAGCTGGGCCAATTTCCTGCTGCTGGGGCCCTCGGGAGCCTGGCCGAGCAGGAAAGGTGAGGCTGAGGCAGGAGATCTCCTTGCGGCTGCAGCAAAGGCCGGGTGCACACACACCTTGCCGGCGCTGTGCCCTGGGCCAAGTAGCATTGTGGCCCAGGGGCTGCGCCTAACTTTCTTCTGGCAGGCAGCTTGTGAACATGGAGTGTGGAGAAGGCAGAGGTGACTGTCAGCTTTGTGCAGTCCTAGCAAAGGATGCTGCCTGTGAAGCAGCCTGGGAGCAGGCTTGACGTGCCAGCAGCGGCCAATTGAGAGGCCTTTTCTTCCCTGCGGGCTGAGGCCCTGAGCCTTGCCCTTTGCCAGGGCCCGTGAGTGCCTGCCCAGGGGCCTTTTGCACAGGGGTGAGAGAAGTGCTGCTGCAAGGCTGTCCTCAAGCTACTTTTGCTGCAGATGGAGCTGAGGACTGCTGATTGCTTGCAGTCTCAGGTGCTGTTTGTGTGCAGGTGGAAGTGCTGAGGGAGGGAGCAGCTCAGCTGGGGGCCAAGAAGTCTTCTTCTTTTGGCGGTTTTTGTTTCTTTCTTTGAACGACTCCCCCCTAGCAGCTCTGGGCGGGGCTGAGTAAGTGTATCTGAAACAGGCCTGTGGCACTGTGGGGGTGGCCAAGGTGATTTTCCTCGAGCTGTGTGCAGAGAAATAAATGCCCATCAGTCCCAGCCAGAGCAGTTCAGTGGCCGGTCAGTTTTGTTGCTTAGACGCGGCTCAGGACGCTTCCCTTTGGGCGTCTCCAGGGAGGTAACGCTGGGGCTGGCACGGCCGTGGTGTCACAAGAAGGGGGAATGTTTTGCTGCCCCCATTGTGATGTCACAAAGAGGAGGAACACAGGGGCTGCAATGGCTGTGGTGTCACAAAGAGGGGGAATGTTTTGCTGCCCCCATTGTGATGTCACAAAGAGGGGGAGCACAGGGGCTGCAATGGCTGTGGTGTCACAAAGAGGGGGAATGTTGTGCTGCCCCAATTGTGATGTCACAAAGAGGGGGAACACAGGGGCTGAAATGGCTGTGGTGTCACAAAGAGGGGGAATGTTGTGCTGCCCCCATTGTGATGTCACAAAGAGGGGGAACGCTGGGGATGCAATGGCTGTGGTGTCACAAAGAGGGGGAATGTTGTGCTGCCGCCATTGTGATGTCACAAGGAGGGGGAACACAGGGGCTGCAATGGCTGTGGTGTCACAAAGAGGGGGAGCACAGGGGCTGCAATGGCTGTGGTGTCACAAAGAGGGGGAATGTTGTGCTGCCCCCATTGTGATGTCACAAAGAGGGGGAACGCTGGGGCTGGCTCGGCTGTGGTGTCACAAAGAGGGGGAATGTTGTGCTGCCGCCATTGTGATGTCACAAAGAGGAGGAACACAGGGGCTGCAATGGCTGTGGTGTCACAGAGTGGGAATGCAGGGGGTGCCGTGGTCTTTCTTTTAGTAAGTTTGGATCCTTGAAGTGTTTTGTAGGCCGTGTCAGTTTAATTGGGAGGGCTAAGGAAAAAGTGCGGAGGTGTGGAGGACTGAGGTGAAGTTGCAGGGATTTGGAAAGGGGGAGGAAAAGCAAGAAAGCAAGAAAGCAAGAAAGCAAGAAAGCAAGAATGCAAGAAAGCAAGAAAGCAAGCAAGAAAGCAAGAAAGCAAGTAAGCAAGAAAGCAAGAAAGCAAGAAAGCAAGAATGCAAGAAAGCAAGAAAGAAAGAAAGAAAGAAAGAAAGAAAGAGTCCTGGTGTTGTCATTACTAGCATCTGGAGCTTGACTGGAATCTGATGTTTGCTGCCCCCGGCAGTGCCCAGAGGTGGCAATTTCCAGGGCCTGGTGTCCTGGTCCAGGCAATTGGCAGCACCTGCAGTGCCTAGGTGGTACCTTTGCTGGCACCGGTGCCAGGCAGCTGGGCCAATTTCCTGCTGCTGGGGCCCTCGGGAGCCTGGCTGAGCAGGAAAGGTGAGGCTGAGGCAGGAGATCTCCTTGCGGCTGCAGCAAAGGCCGGGTGCACACACACCTTGCCGGCGCTGTACCCTGGGCCAAGTAGGATTGTGGCCCAGGGGCTGCGCGTAACTTTCTTCTGGCAGGCAGCTTGTGAACATGGAGTGTGGAGAAGGCAGAGGTGACTGTCAGCTTTGTGCAGTCCTAGCAAAGGATGCTGCCTGTGAAGCAGCCTGGGAGCAGGCTTGACGTGCCAGCAGCGGCCAATTGAGAGGCCTTTTCTTCCCTGCGGGCTGAGGCCCTGAGCCTTGCCCTTTGCCAGGGCCCGTGAGTGCCTGCCCAGGGGCCTTTTGCACAGGGGTGAGAGAAGTGCTGCTGCAAGGCTGTCCTCAAGCTACTTTTGCTGCAGATGGAGCTGAGGACTGCTGATTGCTTGCAGTCTCAGGTGCTGTTTGTGTGCAGGTGGAAGTGCTGAGGGAGGGAGCAGCTCAGCTGGGGGCCAAGAAGTCTTCTTCTTTTGGCGGTTTTTGTTTCTTTCTTTGAACGACTCCCCCCTAGCAGCTCTGGGCGGGGCTGAGTAAGTGTATCTGAAACAGGCCTGTGGCACTGTGGGGGTGGCCAAGGTGATTTTCCTCGAGCTGTGTGCAGAGAAATAAATGCCCATCAGTCCCAGCCAGAGCAGTTCAGTGGCCGGTCAGTTTTGTTGCTTAGACGCAGCTCAGGACGCTTCCCTTTGGGCGTCTCCAGGGAGGTAACGCTGGGGCTGGCACGGCTGTGGTGTCACAAAGAGGGGGAACGTTTTCTGCCCCCATTGTGATGTCACAAAGAGGGGGAACACAGGGGCTGCAATGGCTGTGGTGTCACAAAGAGGGGGAATGTTGTGCTGCCCCCATTGTGATGTCACAAAGAGGGGGAACGCTGGGGCTGCAATGGCTGTGGTGTCACAAAGAGGGGGAGCACAGGGGCTGCAATGGCTGTGGTGTCACAAAGAGGGGGAATGTTGTGCTGCCCCCATTGTGATGTCACAAAGAGGGGGAACGCTGGGGCTGGCACGGCTGTGGTGTCACAAAGAGGGGGAATGTTGTGCTGCCCCCATTGTGATGTCACAAAGAGGAGGAACACAGGGGCTGCAATGGCTGTGGTGTCACAGAGTGGGAATGCAGGGGGTGCTGTGGTCTTTCTTTTAGTAAGTTTGGATCCTTGAAGTGTTTTGTAGGCCGTGTCAGTTTAATTGGGAGGGCTAAGGAAAAAGTGCGGAGGTGTGGAGGACTGAGGTGAAGTTGCAGGGATTTGGAAAGGCGGAGGAAAAGAAAGAAAGCAAGAAAGCAAGAAAGCAAGAAAGCAAGAAAGCAAGAATGCAAGAAAGCAAGAAAGCAAGCAAGAAAGCAAGCAAGAAAGCAAGCAAGAAAGAAAGAGTACTGGTGTTGTCATTACTAGCATCTGGAGCTTGACTGGAATCTGATGTTTGCTGCCCCCGGCAGTGCCCAGAGGTGGCAATTTCCAGGGCCTGGTGTCCTGGTCCAGGCAATTGGCAGCACCTGCAGTGCCTAGGTGGTACCTTTGCCGGCACCGGTGCCAGGCAGCTGGGCCAATTTCCTGCTGCTGGGGCCCTCGGGAGCCTGGCCGAGCAGGAAAGGTGAGGCTGAGGCAGGAGATCTCCTTGCGGCTGCAGCAAAGGCCGGGTGCACACACACCTTGCCGGCGCTGTGCCCTGGGCCAAGTAGCATTGTGGCCCAGGGGCTGCGCCTAACTTTCTTCTGGCAGGCAGCTTGTGAACATGGAGTGTGGAGAAGGCAGAGGTGACTGTCAGCTTTGTGCAGTCCTAGCAAAGGATGCTGCCTGTGAAGCAGCCTGGGAGCAGGCTTGACGTGCCAGCAGCGGCCAATTGAGAGGCCTTTTCTTCCCTGCGGGCTGAGGCCCTGAGCCTTGCCCTTTGCCAGGGCCCGTGAGTACCTGCCCAGGGGCCTTTTGCACAGGGGTGAGAGAAGTGCTGCTGCAAGGCTGTCCTCAAGCTACTTTTGCTGCAGATGGAGCTGAGGACTGCTGATTGCTTGCAGTCTCAGGTGCTGTTTGTGTGCAGGTGCAAGTGCTGAGGGAGGGAGCAGCTCAGCTGGGGGCCAAGAAGTCTTCTTCTTTTGGCGGTTTTTGTTTCTTTCTTTGAACGACTCCCCCCTAGCAGCTCTGGGCGGGGCTGAGTAAGTGTATCTGAAACAGGCCTGTGGCACTGTGGGGGTGGCCAAGGTGATTTTCCTCGAGCTGTGTGCAGAGAAATAAATGCCCATCAGTCCCAGCCAGAGCAGTTCAGTGGCCGGTCAGTTTTGTTGCTTAGACGCAGCTCGGGACGCTTCCCTTTGGGCGTCTCCAGGGAGGTAACGCTGGGGCTGGCACGGCTGTGGTGTCACAAAGAGGGGGAACGTTTTGCTACCCCCATTGTGATGTCACAAAGAGAAGGAACACAGGGGCTGCAATGGCTGTGGTGTCACAAGGAGGGGGAGCACAGGGGCTGCAATGGCTGTGGTGTCACAAAGAGGGGGAATGTTGTGCTGCCGCCATTGTGATGTCACAAAGAGGGGGAACACAGGGGCTGCAATGGCTGTGGTGTCACAAAGAGGGGGAGCACAGGGGCTGCAATGGCTGTGGTGTCACAAAGAGGGGGAATGTTGTGCTGCCCCCATTGTGATGTCACAAAGAGGGGGAACGCTGGGGCTGGCTCGGCTGTGGTGTCACAAAGAGGGGGAATGTTGTGCTGCCGCCATTGTGATGTCACAAAGAGGAGGAACACAGGGGCTGCAATGGCTGTGGTGTCACAGAGTGGGAATGCAGGGGTTGCCGTGGTCTTTCTTTTAGTAAGTTTGGATCCTTGAAGTGTTTTGTAGGCCGTGTCAGTTTAATTGGGAGGGCTAAGGAAAAAGTGCGGAGGTGTGGAGGACTGAGGTGAAGTTGCAGGGATTTGGAAAGGGGGAGGAAAAGCTAGAAAGCAAGAAAGCAAGAAAGCAAGAAAGCAAGAATGCAAGAAAGCAAGAAAGCAAGCAAGAAAGCAAGAAAGCAAGTAAGCAAGAAAGCAAGAAAGCAAGAAAGCAAGAATGCAAGAAAGCAAGAAAGAAAGAAAGAAAGAAAGAAAGAAAGAAAGAGTCCTGGTGTTGTCATTACTAGCATCTGGAGCTTGACTGGAATCTGATGTTTGCTGCCCCCGGCAGTGCCCAGAGGTGGCAATTTCCAGGGCCTGGTGTCCTGGTCCAGGCAATTGGCAGCACCTGCAGTGCCTAGGTGGTACCTTTGCCGGCACCGGTGCCAGGCAGCTGGGCCAATTTCCTGCTGCTGGGGCCCTCGGGAGCCTGGCCGAGCAGGAAAGGTGAGGCTGAGGCAGGAGATCTCCTTGCGGCTGCAGCAAAGGCCGGGTGCACACACACCTTGCCGGCGCTGTGCCCTGGGCCAAGTAGCATTGTGGCCCAGGGGCTGCGCCTAACTTTCTTCTGGCAGGCAGCTTGTGAACATGGAGTGTGGAGAAGGCAGAGGTGACTGTCAGCTTTGTGCAGTCCTAGCAAAGGATGCTGCCTGTGAAGCAGCCTGGGAGCAGGCTTGACGTGCCAGCAGCGGCCAATTGAGAGGCCTTTTCTTCCCTGCGGGCTGAGGCCCTGAGCCTTGCCCTTTGCCAGGGCCCGTGAGTGCCTGCCCAGGGGCCTTTTGCACAGGGGTGAGAGAAGTGCTGCTGCAAGGCTGTCCTCAAGCTACTTTTGCTGCAGATGGAGCTGAGGACTGCTGATTGCTTGCAGTCTCAGGTGCTGTTTGTGTGCAGGTGGAAGTGCTGAGGGAGGGAGCAGCTCAGCTGGGGGCCAAGAAGTCTTCTTCTTTTGGCGGTTTTTGTTTCTTTCTTTGAACGACTCCCCCCTAGCAGCTCTGGGCGGGGCTGAGTAAGTGTATCTGAAACAGGCCTGTGGCACTGTGGGGGTGGCCAAGGTGATTTTCCTCGAGCTGTGTGCAGAGAAATAAATGCCCATCAGTCCCAGCCAGAGCAGTTCAGTGGCCGGTCAGTTTTGTTGCTTAGACGCAGCTCAGGACGCTTCCCTTTGGGCGTCTCCAGGGAGGTAACGCTGGGGCTGGCACGGCTGTGGTGTCACAAAGAGGGGGAACGTTTTCTGCCCCCATTGTGATGTCACAAAGAGGGGGAACACAGGGGCTGCAATGGCTGTGGTGTCACAAAGAGGGGGAATGTTGTGCTGCCCCCATTGTGATGTCACAAAGAGGGGGAACGCTGGGGCTGCAATGGCTGTGGTGTCACAAAGAGGGGGAGCACAGGGGCTGCAATGGCTGTGGTGTCACAAAGAGGGGGAATGTTGTGCTGCCCCCATTGTGATGTCACAAAGAGGGGGAACGCTGGGGCTGGCACGGCTGTGGTGTCACAAAGAGGGGGAATGTTGTGCTGCCCCCATTGTGATGTCACAAAGAGGAGGAACACAGGGGCTGCAATGGCTGTGGTGTCACAGAGTGGGAATGCAGGGGGTGCTGTGGTCTTTCTTTTAGTAAGTTTGGATCCTTGAAGTGTTTTGTAGGCCGTGTCAGTTTAATTGGGAGGGCTAAGGAAAAAGTGCGGAGGTGTGGAGGACTGAGGTGAAGTTGCAGGGATTTGGAAAGGCGGAGGAAAAGAAAGAAAGCAAGAAAGCAAGAAAGCAAGAAAGCAAGAAAGCAAGAATGCAAGAAAGCAAGAAAGCAAGCAAGAAAGCAAGCAAGAAAGCAAGCAAGAAAGAAAGAGTACTGGTGTTGTCATTACTAGCATCTGGAGCTTGACTGGAATCTGATGTTTGCTGCCCCCGGCAGTGCCCAGAGGTGGCAATTTCCAGGGCCTGGTGTCCTGGTCCAGGCAATTGGCAGCACCTGCAGTGCCTAGGTGGTACCTTTGCCGGCACCGGTGCCAGGCAGCTGGGCCAATTTCCTGCTGCTGGGGCCCTCGGGAGCCTGGCCGAGCAGGAAAGGTGAGGCTGAGGCAGGAGATCTCCTTGCGGCTGCAGCAAAGGCCGGGTGCACACACACCTTGCCGGCGCTGTGCCCTGGGCCAAGTAGCATTGTGGCCCAGGGGCTGCGCCTAACTTTCTTCTGGCAGGCAGCTTGTGAACATGGAGTGTGGAGAAGGCAGAGGTGACTGTCAGCTTTGTGCAGTCCTAGCAAAGGATGCTGCCTGTGAAGCAGCCTGGGAGCAGGCTTGACGTGCCAGCAGCGGCCAATTGAGAGGCCTTTTCTTCCCTGCGGGCTGAGGCCCTGAGCCTTGCCCTTTGCCAGGGCCCGTGAGTGCCTGCCCAGGGGCCTTTTGCACAGGGGTGAGAGAAGTGCTGCTGCAAGGCTGTCCTCAAGCTACTTTTGCTGCAGATGGAGCTGAGGACTGCTGATTGCTTGCAGTCTCAGGTGCTGTTTGTGTGCAGGTGGAAGTGCTGAGGGAGGGAGCAGCTCAGCTGGGGGCCAAGAAGTCTTCTTCTTTTGGCGGTTTTTGTTTCTTTCTTTGAACGACTCCCCCCTAGCAGCTCTGGGCGGGGCTGAGTAAGTGTATCTGAAACAGGCCTGTGGCACTGTGGGGGTGGCCAAGGTGATTTTCCTCGAGCTGTGTGCAGAGAAATAAATGCCCATCAGTCCCAGCCAGAGCAGTTCAGTGGCCGGTCAGTTTTGTTGCTTAGACGCAGCTCAGGACGCTTCCCTTTGGGCGTCTCCAGGGAGGTAACGCTGGGGCTGGCACGGCTGTGGTGTCACAAAGAGGGGGAACGTTTTGCTGCCCCCATTATGATGTCACAAAGAGAAGGAACACAGGGGCTGCAATGGCTGTGGTGTCACAAAGAGGGGGAATGTTGTGCTGCCCCCATTGTGATGTCACAAAGAGGGGGAACGCTGGGGCTGGCACGGCTGTGGTGTCACAAAGAGGGGGAATGTTGTGCTGCCGCCATTGTGATGTCACAAAGAGGAGGAACACAGGGGCTGCAATGGCTGTGGTGTCACAGAGTGGGAATGCAGGGGGTGCCGTGGTCTTTCTTTTAGTAAGTTTGGATCCTTGAAGTGTTTTGTAGGCCGTGTCAGTTTAATTGGGAGGGCTAAGGAAAAAGTGCGGAGGTGTGGAGGACTGAGGTGAAGTTGCAGGGATTTGGAAAGGCGGAGGAAAAGCAAGAAAGCAAGAAAGCAAGAAAGCAAGAAAGCAAGAATGCAAGAAAGCAAGAAAGCAAGCAAGAAAGCAAGCAAGAAAGCAAGCAAGAAAGAAAGAGTCCTGGTGTTGTCATTACTAGCATCTGGAGCTTGACTGGAATCTGATGTTTGCTGCCCCCGGCAGTGCCCAGAGGTGGCAATTTCCAGGGCCTGGTGTCCTGGTCCAGGCAATTGGCAGCACCTGCAGTGCCTAGGTGGTACCTTTGCCGGCACCGGTGCCAGGCAGCTGGGCCAATTTCCTGCTGCTGGGGCCCTCGGGAGCCTGGCCGAGCAGGAAAGGTGAGGCTGAGGCAGGAGATCTCCTTGCGGCTGCAGCAAAGGCCGGGCGCACACACACCTTGCCGGCGCTGTGCCCTGGGCCAAGTAGGATTGTGGCCCAGGGGCTGCGCGTAACTTTCTTCTGGCAGGCAGCTTGTGAACATGGAGTGTGGAGAAGGCAGAGGTGACTGTCAGCTTTGTGCAGTCCTAGCAAAGGATGCTGCCTGTGAAGCAGCCTGGGAGCAGGCTTGACATGCCAGCAGCGGCCAATTGAGAGGCCTTTTCTTCCCTGCGGGCTGAGGCCCTGAGCCTTGCCCTTTGCCAGGGCCCGTGAGTGCCTGCCCAGGGGCCTTTTGCACAGGGGTGAGAGAAGTGCTGCTGCAAGGCTGTCCTCAAGCTACTTTTGCTGCAGATGGAGCTGAGGACTGCTGATTGCTTGCAGTCTCAGGTGCTGTTTGTGTGCAGGTGGAAGTGCTGAGGGAGGGAGCAGCTCAGCTGGGGGCCAAGAAGTCTTCTTCTTTTGGCGGTTTTTGTTTCTTTCTTTGAACGACTCCCCCCTAGCAGCTCTGGGCGGGGCTGAGTAAGTGATTCTGAAACAGGCCTGTGGCACTGTGGGGGTGGCCAAGGTGATTTTCCTCGAGCTGTGTGCAGAGAAATAAATGCCCATCAGTCCCAGCCAGAGCAGTTCAGTGGCCGGTCAGTTTTGTTGCTTAGACGCAGCTCAGGACGCTTCCCTTTGGGCGTCTCCAGGGAGGTAACGCTGGGGCTGGCACGGCTGTGGTGTCACAAAGAGGGGGAACGTTTTGCTGCCCCCATTGTGATGTCACAAAGAGAAGGAACACAGGGGCTGCAATGGCTGTGGTGTCACAAAGAGGGGGAATGTTGTGCTGCCCCCATTGTGATGTCACAAAGAGGGGGAACGCTGGGGCTGCAATGGCTGTGGTGTCACAAAGAGGGGGAACGTTTTGCTGCCGCCATTGTGATGTCACAAAGAGGAGGAACACAGGGGCTGCAATGGCTGTGGTGTCACAAAGAGGGGGAATGTTTTGCTGCCCCCATTGTGATGTCACAAAGAGGGGGAACACAGGGGCTGCAATGGCTGTGGTGTCACAAAGAGGGGGAATGTTTTGCTGCCCCCATTGTGATGTCACAAAGAGGGGGAGCACAGGGGCTGCAATGGCTGTGGTGTCACAAAGAGGGGGAATGTTGTGCTGCCCCCATTGTGATGTCACAAAGAGGGGGAACGCTGGGGCTGGCACGGCTGTGGTGTCACAAAGAGGGGGAATGTTGTGCTGCCGCCATTGTGATGTCACAAAGAGGAGGAACACAGGGGCTGCAATGGCTGTGGTGTCACAGAGTGGGAATGCAGGGGGTGCCGTGGTCTTTCTTTTAGTAAGTTTGGATCCTTGAAGTGTTTTGTAGGCCGTGTCAGTTTAATTGGGAGGGCTAAGGAAAAAGTGTGGAGGTGTGGAGGACTGAGGTGAAGTTGCAGGGATTTGGAAAGGCGGAGGAAAAGCAAGAAAGCAAGAAAGCAAGAAAGCAAGAAAGCAAGAATGCAAGAAAGCAAGAAAGCAAGCAAGAAAGCAAGAAAGCAAGTAAGCAAGAAAGCAAGAAAGCAAGAAAGCAAGAATGCAAGAAAGCAAGAAAGAAAGAAAGAAAGAAAGAAAGAGTCCTGGTGTTGTCATTACTAGCATCTGGAGCTTGACTGGAATCTGATGTTTGCTGCCCCCGGCAGTGCCCAGAGGTGGCAATTTCCAGGGCCTGGTGTCCTGGTCCAGGCAATTGGCAGCACCTGCAGTGCCTAGGTGGTACCTTTGCTGGCACCGGTGCCAGGCAGCTGAGCCAATTTCCTGCTGCTGGGGCCCTCGGGAGCCTGGCCGAGCAGGAAAGGTGAAGCTGAGGCAGGAGATCTCCTTGCGGCTGCAGCAAAGGCCGGGTGCACACACACCTTGCCGGCGCTGTGCCCTGGGCCAAGTAGGATTGTGGCCCAGGGGCTGCGCGTAACTTTCTTCTGGCAGGCAGCTTGTGAACATGGAGTGTGGAGAAGGCAGAGGTGACTGTCAGCTTTGTGCAGTCCTAGCAAAGGATGCTGCCTGTGAAGCAGCCTGGGAGCAGGCTTGACGTGCCAGCAGCGGCCAATTGAGAGGCCTTTTCTTCCCTGCGGGCTGAGGCCCTGAGCCTTGCCCTTTGCCAGGGCCCGTGAGTGCCTGCCCAGGGGCCTTTTGCACAGGGGTGAGAGAAGTGCTGCTGCAAGGCTGTCCTCAAGCTACTTTTGCTGCAGATGGAGCTGAGGACTGCTGATTGCTTGCAGTCTCAGGTGCTGTTTGTGTGCAGGTGGAAGTGCTGAGGGAGGGAGCAGCTCAGCTGGGGGCCAAGAAGTCTTCTTCTTTTGGCGGTTTTTGTTTCTTTCTTTGAACGACTCCCCCCTAGCAGCTCTGGGCGGGGCTGAGTAAGTGTATCTGAAACAGGCCTGTGGCACTGTGGGGGTGGCCAAGGTGATTTTCCTCGAGCTGTGTGCAGAGAAATAAATGCCCATCAGTCCCAGCCAGAGCAGTTCAGTGGCCGGTCAGTTTTGTTGCTTAGACGCAGCTCAGGACGCTTCCCTTTGGGCGTCTCCAGGGAGGTAACGCTGGGGCTGGCACGGCTGTGGTGTCACAAAGAGGGGGAACGTTTTCTGCCCCCATTGTGATGTCACAAAGAGGAGGAACACAGGGGCTGCAATGGCTGTGGTGTCACAAAGAGGGGGAATGTTGTGCTGCCCCCATTGTGATGTCACAAAGAGGGGGAACGCTGGGGCTGGATCGGCTGTGGTGTCACAAAGAGGGGGAATGTTGTGCTGCCCCCATTGTGATGTCACAAAGAGGGGGAACGCTGGGGCTGGCACGGCTGTGGTGTCACAAAGAGGGGGAATGTTGTGCTGCCCCCATTGTGATGTCACAAAGAGGAGGAACACAGGGGCTGCAATGGCTGTGGTGTCACAGAGTGGGAATGCAGGGGGTGCCGTGGTCTTTCTTTTAGTAAGTTTGGATCCTTGAAGTGTTTTGTAGGCCGTGTCAGTTTAATTGGGAGGGCTAAGGAAAAAGTGTGGAGGTGTGGAGGACTGAGGTGAAGTTGCAGGGATTTGGAAAGGCGGAGGAAAAGCAAGAAAGCAAGAAAGCAAGAAAGCAAGAAAGCAAGAATGCAAGAAAGCAAGAAAGCAAGCAAGAAAGCAAGCAAGAAAGCAAGCAAGAAAGAAGAGTCCTGGTGTTGTCATTACTAGCATCTGGAGCTTGACTGGAATCTGATGTTTGCTGCCCCCGGCAGTGCCCAGAGGTGGCAATTTCCAGGGCCTGGTGTCCTGGTCCAGGCAATTGGCAGCACCTGCAGTGCCTAGGTGGTACCTTTGCCGGCACCGGTGCCAGGCAGCTGGGCCAATTTCCTGCTGCTGGGGCCCTCGGGAGCCTGGCCGAGCAGGAAAGGTGAGGCTGAGGCAGGAGATCTCCTTGCGGCTGCAGCAAAGGCCGGGTGCACACACACCTTGCCGGCGCTGTGCCCTGGGCCAAGTAGCATTGTGGCCCAGGGGCTGCGCCTAACTTTCTTCTGGCAGGCAGCTTGTGAACATGGAGTGTGGAGAAGGCAGAGGTGACTGTCAGCTTTGTGCAGTCCTAGCAAAGGATGCTGCCTGTGAAGCAGCCTGGGAGCAGGCTTGACGTGCCAGCAGCGGCCAATTGAGAGGCCTTTTCTTCCCTGCGGGCTGAGGCCCTGAGCCTTGCCCTTTGCCAGGGCCCGTGAGTGCCTGCCCAGGGGCCTTTTGCACAGGGGTGAGAGAAGTGCTGCTGCAAGGCTGTCCTCAAGCTACTTTTGCTGCAGATGGAGCTGAGGACTGCTGATTGCTTGCAGTCTCAGGTGCTGTTTGTGTGCAGGTGGAAGTGCTGAGGGAGGGAGCAGCTCAGCTGGGGGCCAAGAAGTCTTCTTCTTTTGGCGGTTTTTGTTTCTTTCTTTGAACGACTCCCCCCTAGCAGCTCTGGGCGGGGCTGAGTAAGTGATTCTGAAACAGGCCTGTGGCACTGTGGGGGTGGCCAAGGTGATTTTCCTCGAGCTGTGTGCAGAGAAATAAATGCCCATCAGTCCCAGCCAGAGCAGTTCAGTGGCCGGTCAGTTTTGTTGCTTAGACGCAGCTCAGGACGCTTCCCTTTGGGCGTCTCCAGGGAGGTAACGCTGGGGCTGGCACGGCTGTGGTGTCACAAAGAGGGGGAACGTTTTGCTGCCCCCATTGTGATGTCACAAAGAGAAGGAACACAGGGGCTGCAATGGCTGTGGTGTCACAAAGAGGGGGAATGTTGTGCTGCCCCCATTGTGATGTCACAAAGAGGGGGAACGCTGGGGCTGCAATGGCTGTGGTGTCACAAAGAGGGGGAACGTTTTGCTGCCGCCATTGTGATGTCACAAAGAGGAGGAACACAGGGGCTGCAATGGCTGTGGTGTCACAAAGAGGGGGAATGTTTTGCTGCCCCCATTGTGATGTCACAAAGAGGGGGAACACAGGGGCTGCAATGGCTGTGGTGTCACAAAGAGGGGGAATGTTTTGCTGCCCCCATTGTGATGTCACAAAGAGGGGGAGCACAGGGGCTGCAATGGCTGTGGTGTCACAAAGAGGGGGAATGTTGTGCTGCCCCCATTGTGATGTCACAAAGAGGGGGAACGCTGGGGCTGGCACGGCTGTGGTGTCACAAAGAGGGGGAATGTTGTGCTGCCGCCATTGTGATGTCACAAAGAGGAGGAACACAGGGGCTGCAATGGCTGTGGTGTCACAGAGTGGGAATGCAGGGGGTGCCGTGGTCTTTCTTTTAGTAAGTTTGGATCCTTGAAGTGTTTTGTAGGCCGTGTCAGTTTAATTGGGAGGGCTAAGGAAAAAGTGCAGAGGTGTGGAGGACTGAGGTGAAGTTGCAGGGATTTGGAAAGGCGGAGGAAAAGAAAGAAAGCAAGAAAGCAAGAAAGCAAGAAAGCAAGAAAGCAAGAAAGCAAGAATGCAAGAAAGCAAGAAAGCAAGCAAGAAAGCAAGCAAGAAAGCAAGCAAGAAAGAAAGAGTACTGGTGTTGTCATTACTAGCATCTGGAGCTTGACTGGAATCTGATGTTTGCTGCCCCCGGCAGTGCCCAGAGGTGGCAATTTCCAGGGCCTGGTGTCCTGGTCCAGGCAATTGGCAGCACCTGCAGTGCCTAGGTGGTACCTTTGCCGGCACCGGTGCCAGGCAGCTGGGCCAATTTCCTGCTGCTGGGGCCCTCGGGAGCCTGGCCGAGCAGGAAAGGTGAGGCTGAGGCAGGAGATCTCCTTGCGGCTGCAGCAAAGGCCGGGTGCACACACACCTTGCCGGCGCTGTGCCCTGGGCCAAGTAGCATTGTGGCCCAGGGGCTGCGCCTAACTTTCTTCTGGCAGGCAGCTTGTGAACATGGAGTGTGGAGAAGGCAGAGGTGACTGTCAGCTTTGTGCAGTCCTAGCAAAGGATGCTGCCTGTGAAGCAGCCTGGGAGCAGGCTTGACGTGCCAGCAGCGGCCAATTGAGAGGCCTTTTCTTCCCTGCGGGCTGAGGCCCTGAGCCTTGCCCTTTGCCAGGGCCCGTGAGTGCCTGCCCAGGGGCCTTTTGCACAGGGGTGAGAGAAGTGCTGCTGCAAGGCTGTCCTCAAGCTACTTTTGCTGCAGATGGAGCTGAGGACTGCTGATTGCTTGCAGTCTCAGGTGCTGTTTGTGTGCAGGTGGAAGTGCTGAGGGAGGGAGCAGCTCAGCTGGGGGCCAAGAAGTCTTCTTCTTTTGGCGGTTTTTGTTTCTTTCTTTGAACGACTCCCCCCTAGCAGCTCTGGGCGGGGCTGAGTAAGTGTATCTGAAACAGGCCTGTGGCACTGTGGGGGTGGCCAAGGTGATTTTCCTCGAGCTGTGTGCAGAGAAATAAATGCCCATCAGTCCCAGCCAGAGCAGTTCAGTGGCCGGTCAGTTTTGTTGCTTAGACGCAGCTCAGGACGCTTCCCTTTGGGCGTCTCCAGGGAGGTAACGCTGGGGCTGGCACGGCCGTGGTGTCACAAGAAGGGGGAATGTTTTGCTGCCCCCATTGTGATGTCACAAAGAGGAGGAACACAGGGGCTGCAATGGCTGTGGTGTCACAAAGAGGGGGAATGTTTTGCTACCCCCATTGTGATGTCACAAAGAGGGGGAGCACAGGGGCTGCAATGGCTGTGGTGTCACAAAGAGGGGGAATGTTGTGCTGCCCCCATTGTGATGTCACAAAGAGGGGGAACACAGGGGCTGCAATGGCTGTGGTGTCACAAAGAGGGGGAATGTTGTGCTGCCCCCATTGTGATGTCACAAAGAGGGGGAACGCTGGGGCTGCAATGGCTGTGGTGTCACAAAGAGGGGGAACGTTTTGCTGCCGCCATTGTGATGTCACAAAGAGGAGGAACACAGGGGCTGCAATGGCTGTGGTGTCACAAAGAGGGGGAATGTTTTGCTACCCCCATTGTGATGTCACAAAGAGGGGGAACACAGGGGCTGCAATGGCTGTGGTGTCACAAAGAGGGGGAATGTTTTGCTGCCCCCATTGTGATGTCACAAAGAGGGGGAGCACAGGGGCTGCAATGGCTGTGGTGTCACAAAGAGGGGGAATGTTGTGCTGCCCCCATTGTGATGTCACAAAGAGGGGGAACGCTGGGGCTGGCACGGCTGTGGTGTCACAAAGAGGGGGAATGTTGTGCTGCCCTCATTGTGATGTCACAAAGAGGAGGAACACAGGGGCTGCAATGGCTGTGGTGTCACAGAGTGGGAATGCAGGGGGTGCCGTGGTCTTTCTTTTAGTAAGTTTGGATCCTTGAAGTGTTTTGTAGGCCGTGTCAGTTTAATTGGGAGGGCTAAGGAAAAAGTGCGGAGGTGTGGAGGACTGAGGTGAAGTTGCAGGGATTTGGAAAGGGGGAGGAAAAGCAAGAAAGCAAGAAAGCAAGAAAGCAAGAAAGCAAGAAAGCAAGAATGCAAGAAAGCAAGAAAGCAAGCAAGAAAGCAAGAAAGCAAGAAAGCAAGAAAGCAAGAAAGCAAGAAAGCAAGAAAGCAAGCAAGAAAGCAAGCAAGAAAGCAAGCAAGAAAGAAAGAGTCCTGGTGTTGTCATTACTAGCATCTGGAGCTTGACTGGAATCTGATGTTTGCTGCTCCCGGCAGTGCCCAGAGGTGGCAATTTCCAGGGCCTGGTGTCCTGGTCCAGGCAATTGGCAGCACCTGCAGTGCCTAGGTGGTACCTTTGCCGGCACCGGTGCCAGGCAGCTGGGCCAATTTCCTGCTGCTGGGGCCCTCGGGAGCCTGGCCGAGCAGGAAAGGTGAGGCTGAGGCAGGAGATCTCCTTGCGGCTGCAGCAAAGGCCGGGCGCACACACACCTTGCCGGCGCTGTGCCCTGGGCCAAGTAGGATTGTGGCCCAGGGGCTGCGCCTAACTTTCTTCTGGCAGGCAGCTTGTGAACATGGAGTGTGGAGAAGGCAGAGGTGACTGTCAGCTTTGTGCAGTCCTAGCAAAGGATGCTGCCTGTGAAGCAGCCTGGGAGCAGGCTTGACGTGCCAGCAGCGGCCAATTGAGAGGCCTTTTCTTCCCTGCGGGCTGAGGCCCTGAGCCTTGCCCTTTGCCAGGGCCCGTGAGTGCCTGCCCAGGGGCCTTTTGCACAGGGGTGAGAGAAGTGCTGCTGCAAGGCTGTCCTCAAGCTACTTTTGCTGCAGATGGAGCTGAGGACTGCTGATTGCTTGCAGTCTCAGGTGCTGTTTGTGTGCAGGTGGAAGTGCTGAGGGAGGGAGCAGCTCAGCTGGGGGCCAAGAAGTCTTCTTCTTTTGGCGGTTTTTGTTTCTTTCTTTGAACGACTCCCCCCTAGCAGCTCTGGGCGGGGCTGAGTAAGTGTATCTGAAACAGGCCTGTGGCACTGTGGGGGTGGCCAAGGTGATTTTCCTCGAGCTGTGTGCAGAGAAATAAATGCCCATCAGTCCCAGCCAGAGCAGTTCAGTGGCCGGTCAGTTTTGTTGCTTAGACGCAGCTCAGGACGCTTCCCTTTGGGCGTCTCCAGGGAGTTAACGCTGGGGCTGGCACGGCTGTGGTGTCACAAAGAGGGGGAACGTTTTGCTGCCCCCATTGTGATGTCACAAAGAGGAGGAACACAGGGGCTGCAATGGCTGTGGTGTCACAAAGAGGGGGAATGTTGTGCTGCCCCCATTGTGATGTCACAAAGAGGGGGAACGCTGGAGCTGCAATGGCTGTGGTGTCACAAAGAGGGGGAACGTTTTGCTGCCGCCATTGTGATGTAACAAAGAGGAGGAACACAGGGGCTGCAATGGCTGTGGTGTCACAAAGAGGGGGAATGTTTTGCTGCCCCCATTGTGATGTCACAAAGAGGGGGAACACAGGGGCTGCAATGGCTGTGGTGTCACAAAGAGGGGGAATGTTTTGCTGCCCCCATTGTGATGTCACAAAAAGGGGGAGCACAGGGGCTGCAATGGCTGTGGTGTCACAAAGAGGGGGAATGTTGTGCTGCCCCCATTGTGATGTCACAAAGAGGAGGAACACAGGGGCTGCAATGGCTGTGGTGTCACAGAGTGGGAATGCAGGGGGTGCCGTGGTCTTTCTTTTAGTAAGTTTGGATCCTTGAAGTGTTTTGTAGGCCGTGTCAGTTTAATTGGGAGGGCTAAGGAAAAAGTGCGGAGGTGTGGAGGACTGAGGTGAAGTTGCAGGGATTTGGAAAGGGGGAGGAAAAGCAAGAAAGCAAGAAAGCAAGAAAGCAAGAAAGCAAGAAAGCAAGAATGCAAGTAAGCAAGAAAGCAAGCAAGAAAGCAAGCAAGAAAGGAAGAAAGCAAGAAAGCAAGAAAGCAAGAAAGCAAGCAAGCAAGAAAGCAAGCAAGAAAGAAAGAGTCCTGGTGTTGTCATTACTAGCATCTGGAGCTTGACTGGAATCTGATGTTTGCTGCCCCCGGCAGTGCCCAGAGGTGGCAATTTCCAGGGCCTGGTGTCCTGGTCCAGGCAATTGGCAGCACCTGCAGTGCCTAGGTGGTACCTTTGCCGGCACCGGTGCCAGGCAGCTGGGCCAATTTCCTGCTGCTGGGGCCCTCGGGAGCCTGGCCGAGCAGGAAAGGTGAGGCTGAGGCAGGAGATCTCCTTGCGGCTGCAGCAAAGGCCGGGTGCACACACACCTTGCCGGCGCTGTGCCCTGGGCCAAGTAGGATTGTGGCCCAGGGGCTGCGCCTAACTTTCTTCTGGCAGGCAGCTTGTGAACATGGAGTGTGGAGAAGGCAGAGGTGACTGTCAGCTTTGTGCAGTCCTAGCAAAGGATGCTGCCTGTGAAGCAGCCTGGGAGCAGGCTTGACGTGCCAGCAGCGGCCAATTGAGAGGCCTTTTCTTCCCTGCGGGCTGAGGCCCTGAGCCTTGCCCTTTGCCAGGGCCCGTGAGTGCCTGCCCAGGGGCCTTTTGCACAGGGGTGAGAGAAGTGCTGCTGCAAGGCTGTCCTCAAGCTACTTTTGCTGCAGATGGAGCTGAGGACTGCTGATTGCTTGCAGTCTCAGGTGCTGTTTGTGTGCAGGTGGAAGTGCTGAGGGAGGGAGCAGCTCAGCTGGGGGCCAAGAAGTCTTCTTCTTTTGGCGGTTTTTGTTTCTTTCTTTGAACGACTCCCCCCTAGCAGCTCTGGGCGGGGCTGAGTAAGTGTATCTGAAACAGGCCTGTGGCACTGTGGGGGTGGCCAAGGTGATTTTCCTCGAGCTGTGTGCAGAGAAATAAATGCCCATCAGTCCCAGCCAGAGCAGTTCAGTGGCCGGTCAGTTTTGTTGCTTAGACGCAGCTCAGGACGCTTCCCTTTGGGCGTCTCCAGGGAGGTAACGCTGGGGCTGGCACGGCTGTGGTGTCATAAAGAGGGGGAATGTTTTGCTGCCCCCATTGTGATGTCACAAAGAGGGGGAGCACAGGGGCTGCAATGGCTGTGGTGTCACAAAGAGGGGGAATGTTGTGCTGCCCCCATTGTGATGTCACAAAGAGGGGGAACGCTGGGGCTGGCACGGCTGTGGTGTCACAAAGAGGGGGAATGTTGTGCTGCCCCCATTGTGATGTCACAAAGAGGAGGAACACAGGGGCTGCAATGGCTGTGGTGTCACAGAGTGGGAATGCAGGGGGTGCCGTGGTCTTTCTTTTAGTAAGTTTGGATCCTTGAAGTGTTTTGTAGGCCGTGTCAGTTTAATTGGGAGGGCTAAGGAAAAAGTGCGGAGGTGTGGAGGACTGAGGTGAAGTTGCAGGGATTTGGAAAGGCGGAGGAAAAGCAAGAAAGCAAGAAAGCAAGAATGCAAGAAAGCAAGAAAGCAAGCAAGAAAGCAAGCAAGAAAGCAAGAAAGCAAGAAAGCAAGAAAGCAAGAAAGCAAGAAAGCAAGAAAGCAAGAAAGCAAGAAAGCAAGAAAGAAAGAAAGAAAGAAAGAGTCCTGGTGTTGTCATTACTAGCATCTGGAGCTTGACTGGAATCTGATGTTTGCTGCCCCCGGCAGTGCCCAGAGGTGGCAGTTTCCAGGGCCTGGTGTCCTGGTCCAGGCAATTGGCAGCACCTGCAGTGCCTAGGTGGTACCTTTGCCGGCACCGGTGCCAGGCAGCTGGGCCAATTTCCTGCTGCTGGGGCCCTCGGGAGCCTGGCCGAGCAGGAAAGGTGAGGCTGAGGCAGGAGATCTCCTTGCGGCTGCAGCAAAGGCCGGGTGCACACACACCTTGCCGGCGCTGTGCCCTGGGCCAAGTAGGATTGTGCCCCAGGGGCTGCGCCTAACTTTCTTCTGGCAGGCAGCTTGTGAACATGGAGTATGGAGAAGGCAGAGGTGACTGTCAGCTTTGTGCAGTCCTAGCAAAGGATGCTGCCTGTGAAGCAGCCTGGGAGCAGGCTTGACGTGCCAGCAGCGGCCAATTGAGAGGCCTTTTCTTCCCTGCGGGCTGAGGCCCTGAGCCTTGCCCTTTGCCAGGGCCCGTGAGTGCCTGCCCAGGGGCCTTTTGCACAGGGGTGAGAGAAGTGCTGCTGCAAGGCTGTCCTCAAGCTACTTTTGCTGCAGATGGAGCTGAGGACTGCTGATTGCTTGCAGTCTCAGGTGCTGTTTGTGTGCAGGTGGAAGTGCTGAGGGAGGGAGCAGCTCAGCTGGGGGCCAAGAAGTCTTCTTCTTTTGGCGGTTTTTGTTTCTTTCTTTGAACGACTCCCCCCTAGCAGCTCTGGGCGGGGCTGAGTAAGTGTATCTGAAACAGGCCTGTGGCACTGTGGGGGTGGCCAAGGTGATTTTCCTCGAGCTGTGTGCAGAGAAATAAATGCCCATCAGTCCCAGCCAGAGCAGTTCAGTGGCCGGTCAGTTTTGTTGCTTAGACGCAGCTCAGGACGCTTCCCTTTGGGCGTCTCCAGGGAGGTAACGCTGGGGCTGGCACGGCTGTGGTGTCACAAAGAGGGGGAACGTTTTCTGCCGCCATTGTGATGTCACAAAGAGGGGGAACACAGGGGCTGCAATGGCTGTGGTGTCACAAAGAGGGGGAATGTTTTGCTGCCCCCATTGTGATGTCACAAAGAGGGGGAGCACAGGGGCTGCAATGGCTGTGGTGTCACAAAGAGGGGGAATGTTGTGCTGCCCCCATTGTGATGTCACAAAGAGGGGGAACGCTGGGGCTGGCACGGCTGTGGTGTCACAAAGAGGGGGAATGTTGTGCTGCCCCCATTGTGATGTCACAAAGAGGAGGAACACAGGGGCTGCAATGGCTGTGGTGTCACAGAGTGGGAATGCAGGGGGTGCCGTGGTCTTTCTTTTAGTAAGTTTGGATCCTTGAAGTGTTTTGTAGGCCGTGTCAGTTTAATTGGGAGGGCTAAGGAAAAAGTGCGGAGGTGTGGAGGACTGAGGTGAAGTTGCAGGGATTTGGAAAGGCGGAGGAAAAGCAAGAAAGCAAGAAAGCAAGAATGCAAGAAAGCAAGAAAGCAAGCAAGAAAGCAAGCAAGAAAGAAAGAGTACTGGTGTTGTCATTACTAGCATCTGGAGCTTGACTGGACTCTGATGTTTGCTGCCCCCGGCAGTGCCCAGAGGTGGCAATTTCCAGGGCCTGGTGTCCTGGTCCAGGCAATTGGCAGCACCTGCAGTGCCTAGGTGGTACCTTTGCCGGCACCGGTGCCAGGCAGCTGGGCCAATTTCCTGCTGCTGGGGCCCTCGGGAGCCTGGCCGAGCAGGAAAGGTGAGGCTGAGGCAGGAGATCTCCTTGCGGCTGCAGCAAAGGCCGGGTGCACACACACCTTGCCGGCGCTGTGCCCTGGGCCAAGTAGGATTGTGGCCCAGGGGCTGCGCCTAACTTTCTTCTGGCAGGCAGCTTGTGAACATGGAGTGTGGAGAAGGCAGAGGTGACTGTCAGCTTTGTGCAGTCCTAGCAAAGGATGCTGCCTGTGAAGCAGCCTGGGAGCAGGCTTGACGTGCCAGCAGCGGCCAATTGAGAGGCCTTTTCTTCCCTGCGGGCTGAGGCCCTGAGCCTTGCCCTTTGCCAGGGCCCGTGAGTGCCTGCCCAGGGGCCTTTTGCACAGGGGTGAGAGAAGTGCTGCTGCAAGGCTGTCCTCAAGCTACTTTTGCTGCAGATGGAGCTGAGGACTGCTGATTGCTTGCAGTCTCAGGTGCTGTTTGTGTGCAGGTGGAAGTGCTGAGGGAGGGAGCAGCTCAGCTGGGGGCCAAGAAGTCTTCTTCTTTTGGCGGTTTTTGTTTCTTTCTTTGAACGACTCCCCCCTAGCAGCTCTGGGCGGGGCTGAGTAAGTGTATCTGAAACAGGCCTGTGGCACTGTGGGGGTGGCCAAGGTGATTTTCCTCGAGCTGTGTGCAGAGAAATAAATGCCCATCAGTCCCAGCCAGAGCAGTTCAGTGGCCGGTCAGTTTTGTTGCTTAGACGCAGCTCAGGACGCTTCCCTTTGGGCGTCTCCAGGGAGGTAACGCTGGGGCTGGCACGGCTGTGGTGTCACAAAGAGGGGGAACGTTTTGCTGCCCCCATTGTGATGTCACAAAGAGGGGGAACACAGGGGCTGCAATGGCTGTGGTGTCACAAGGAGGGGGAGCACAGGGGCTGCAATGGCTGTGGTGTCACAAAGAGGGGGAATGTTGTGCTGCCGCCATTGTGATGTCACAAAGAGGGGGAACACAGGGGCTGCAATGGCTGTGGTGTCACAAAGAGGGGGAGCACAGGGGCTGCAATGGCTGTGGTGTCACAAAGAGGGGGAATGTTGTGCTGCCCCCATTGTGATGTCACAAAGAGGGGGAACGCTGGGGCTGGCTCGGCTGTGGTGTCACAAAGAGGGGGAATGTTGTGCTGCCCCCATTGTGATGTCACAAAGAGGAGGAACACAGGGGCTGCAATGGCTGTGGTGTCACAGAGTGGGAATGCAGGGGGTGCCGTGGTCTTTCTTTTAGTAAGTTTGGATCCTTGAAGTGTTTTGTAGGCCGTGTCAGTTTAATTGGGAGGGCTAAGGAAAAAGTGCGGAGGTGTGGAGGACTGAGGTGAAGTTGCAGGGATTTGGAAAGGGGGAGGAAAAGCAAGAAAGCAAGAAAGCAAGAAAGCAAGAAAGCAAGAATGCAAGAAAGCAAGAAAGCAAGCAAGAAAGCAAGAAAGCAAGTAAGCAAGAAAGCAAGAAAGCAAGAAAGCAAGAATGCAAGAAAGCAAGAAAGAAAGAAAGAAAGAAAGAAAGAAAGAAAGAGTCCTGGTGTTGTCATTACTAGCATCTGGAGCTTGACTGGAATCTGATGTTTGCTGCCCCCGGCAGTGCCCAGAGGTGGCAATTTCCAGGGCCTGGTGTCCTGGTCCAGGCAATTGGCAGCACCTGCAGTGCCTAGGTGGTACCTTTGCTGGCACCGGTGCCAGGAAGCTGGGCCAATTTCCTGCTGCTGGGGCCCTCGGGAGCCTGGCTGAGCAGGAAAGGTGAGGCTGAGGCAGGAGATCTCCTTGCGGCTGCAGCAAAGGCCGGGTGCACACACACCTTGCCGGCGCTGTACCCTGGGCCAAGTAGGATTGTGGCCCAGGGGCTGCGCGTAACTTTCTTCTGGCAGGCAGCTTGTGAACATGGAGTGTGGAGAAGGCAGAGGTGACTGTCAGCTTTGTGCAGTCCTAGCAAAGGATGCTGCCTGTGAAGCAGCCTGGGAGCAGGCTTGACGTGCCAGCAGCGGCCAATTGAGAGGCCTTTTCTTCCCTGCGGGCTGAGGCCCTGAGCCTTGCCCTTTGCCAGGGCCCGTGAGTGCCTGCCCAGGGGCCTTTTGCACAGGGGTGAGAGAAGTGCTGCTGCAAGGCTGTCCTCAAGCTACTTTTGCTGCAGATGGAGCTGAGGACTGCTGATTGCTTGCAGTCTCAGGTGCTGTTTGTGTGCAGGTGGAAGTGCTGAGGGAGGGAGCAGCTCAGCTGGGGGCCAAGAAGTCTTCTTCTTTTGGCGGTTTTTGTTTCTTTCTTTGAACGACTCCCCCCTAGCAGCTCTGGGCGGGGCTGAGTAAGTGTATCTGAAACAGGCCTGTGGCACTGTGGGGGTGGCCAAGGTGATTTTCCTCGAGCTGTGTGCAGAGAAATAAATGCCCATCAGTCCCAGCCAGAGCAGTTCAGTGGCCGGTCAGTTTTGTTGCTTAGACGCAGCTCAGGACGCTTCCCTTTGGGCGTCTCCAGGGAGGTAACGCTGGGGCTGGCACGGCTGTGGTGTCACAAAGAGGGGGAACGTTTTCTGCCCCCATTGTGATGTCACAAAGAGGGGGAACACAGGGGCTGCAATGGCTGTGGTGTCACAAAGAGGGGGAATGTTGTGCTGCCCCCATTGTGATGTCACAAAGAGGGGGAACGCTGGGGCTGGCACGGCTGTGGTGTCACAAAGAGGGGGAATGTTGTGCTGCCCCCATTGTGATGTCACAAAGAGGAGGAACACAGGGGCTGCAATGGCTGTGGTGTCACAGAGTGGGAATGCAGGGGGTGCTGTGGTCTTTCTTTTAGTAAGTTTGGATCCTTGAAGTGTTTTGTAGGCCGTGTCAGTTTAATTGGGAGGGCTAAGGAAAAAGTGCGGAGGTGTGGAGGACTGAGGTGAAGTTGCAGGGATTTGGAAAGGCGGAGGAAAAGAAAGAAAGCAAGAAAGCAAGAAAGCAAGAAAGCAAGAATGCAAGAAAGCAAGAAAGCAAGCAAGAAAGCAAGCAAGAAAGCAAGCAAGAAAGAAAGAGTACTGGTGTTGTCATTACTAGCATCTGGAGCTTGACTGGAATCTGATGTTTGCTGCCCCCGGCAGTGCCCAGAGGTGGCAATTTCCAGGGCCTGGTGTCCTGGTCCAGGCAATTGGCAGCACCTGCAGTGCCTAGGTGGTACCTTTGCCGGCACCGGTGCCAGGCAGCTGGGCCAATTTCCTGCTGCTGGGGCCCTCGGGAGCCTGGCCGAGCAGGAAAGGTGAGGCTGAGGCAGGAGATCTCCTTGCGGCTGCAGCAAAGGCCGGGTGCACACACACCTTGCCGGCGCTGTGCCCTGGGCCAAGTAGCATTGTGGCCCAGGGGCTGCGCCTAACTTTCTTCTGGCAGGCAGCTTGTGAACATGGAGTGTGGAGAAGGCAGAGGTGACTGTCAGCTTTGTGCAGTCCTAGCAAAGGATGCTGCCTGTGAAGCAGCCTGGGAGCAGGCTTGACGTGCCAGCAGCGGCCAATTGAGAGGCCTTTTCTTCCCTGCGGGCTGAGGCCCTGAGCCTTGCCCTTTGCCAGGGCCCGTGAGTGCCTGCCCAGGGGCCTTTTGCACAGGGGTGAGAGAAGTGCTGCTGCAAGGCTGTCCTCAAGCTACTTTTGCTGCAGATGGAGCTGAGGACTGCTGATTGCTTGCAGTCTCAGGTGCTGTTTGTGTGCAGGTGGAAGTGCTGAGGGAGGGAGCAGCTCAGCTGGGGGCCAAGAAGTCTTCTTCTTTTGGCGGTTTTTGTTTCTTTCTTTGAACGACTCCCCCCTAGCAGCTCTGGGCGGGGCTGAGTAAGTGTATCTGAAACAGGCCTGTGGCACTGTGGGGGTGGCCAAGGTGATTTTCCTCGAGCTGTGTGCAGAGAAATAAATGCCCATCAGTCCCAGCCAGAGCAGTTCAGTGGCCGGTCAGTTTTGTTGCTTAGACGCAGCTCAGGACGCTTCCCTTTGGGCGTCTCCAGGGAGGTAACGCTGGGGCTGGCACGGCTGTGGTGTCATAAAGAGGGGGAATGTTTTGCTGCCCCCATTGTGATGTCACAAAGAGGGGGAGCACAGGGGCTGCAATGGCTGTGGTGTCACAAAGAGGGGGAATGTTGTGCTGCCCCCATTGTGATGTCACAAAGAGGGGGAACGCTGGGGCTGGCACGGCTGTGGTGTCACAAAGAGGGGGAATGTTGTGCTGCCCCCATTGTGATGTCACAAAGAGGAGGAACACAGGGGCTGCAATGGCTGTGGTGTCACAGAGTGGGAATGCAGGGGGTGCCGTGGTCTTTCTTTTAGTAAGTTTGGATCCTTGAAGTGTTTTGTAGGCCGTGTCAGTTTAATTGGGAGGGCTAAGGAAAAAGTGTGGAGGTGTGGAGGACTGAGGTGAAGTTGCAGGGATTTGGAAAGGCGGAGGAAAAGCAAGAAAGCAAGAAAGCAAGAAAGCAAGAAAGCAAGAATGCAAGAAAGCAAGAAAGCAAGCAAGAAAGCAAGAAAGCAAGTAAGCAAGAAAGCAAGAAAGCAAGAAAGCAAGAATGCAAGAAAGCAAGAAAGAAAGAAAGAAAGAAAGAGTCCTGGTGTTGTCATTACTAGCATCTGGAGCTTGACTGGAATCTGATGTTTGCTGCCCCCGGCAGTGCCCAGAGGTGGCAATTTCCAGGGCCTGGTGTCCTGGTCCAGGCAATTGGCAGCACCTGCAGTGCCTAGGTGGTACCTTTGCCGGCACCGGTGCCAGGCAGCTGAGCCAATTTCCTGCTGCTGGGGCCCTCGGGAGCCTGGCTGAGCAGGAAAGGTGAGGCTGAGGCAGGAGATCTCCTTGCGGCTGCAGCAAAGGCCGGGTGCACACACACCTTGCCGGCGCTGTGCCCTGGGCCAAGTAGGATTGTGGCCCAGGGGCTGCGCCTAACTTTCTTCTGGCAGGCAGCTTGTGAACATGGAGTGTGGAGAAGGCAGAGGTGACTGTCAGCTTTGTGCAGTCCTAGCAAAGGATGCTGCCTGTGAAGCAGCCTGGGAGCAGGCTTGACGTGCCAGCAGCGGCCAATTGAGAGGCCTTTTCTTCCCTGCGGGCTGAGGCCCTGAGCCTTGCCCTTTGCCAGGGCCCGTGAGTGCCTGCCCAGGGGCCTTTTGCACAGGGGTGAGAGAAGTGCTGCTGCAAGGCTGTCCTCAAGCTACTTTTGCTGCAGATGGAGCTGAGGACTGCTGATTGCTTGCAGTCTCAGGTGCTGTTTGTGTGCAGGTGGAAGTGCTGAGGGAGGGAGCAGCTCAGCTGGGGGCCAAGAAGTCTTCTTCTTTTGGCGGTTTTTGTTTCTTTCTTTGAACGACTCCCCCCTAGCAGCTCTGGGCGGGGCTGAGTAAGTGTATCTGAAACAGGCCTGTGGCACTGTGGGGGTGGCCAAGGTGATTTTCCTCGAGCTGTGTGCAGAGAAATAAATGCCCATCAGTCCCAGCCAGAGCAGTTCAGTGGCCGGTCAGTTTTGTTGCTTAGACGCAGCTCAGGACGCTTCCCTTTGGGCGTCTCCAGGGAGGTAACGCTGGGGCTGGCACGGCTGTGGTGTCACAAAGAGGGGGAACGTTTTCTGCCCCCATTGTGATGTCACAAAGAGGAGGAACACAGGGGCTGCAATGGCTGTGGTGTCACAAAGAGGGGGAATGTTGTGCTGCCCCCATTGTGATGTCACAAAGAGGGGGAACGCTGGGGCTGGCACGGCTGTGGTGTCACAAAGAGGGGGAATGTTGTGCTGCCCCCATTGTGATGTCACAAAGAGGAGGAACACAGGGGCTGCAATGGCTGTGGTGTCACAGAGTGGGAATGCAGGGGGTGATGTGGTCTTTCTTTTAGTAAGTTTGGATCCTTGAAGTGTTTTGTAGGCCGTGTCAGTTTAATATGGAGGGCTAAGGAAAAAGTGCGGAGGTGTGGAGGACTGAGGTGAAGTTGCAGGGATTTGGAAAGGCGGAGGAAAAGAAAGAAAGCAAGAAAGCAAGAAAGCAAGAATGCAAGAATGCAAGAAAGCAAGAAAGCAAGCAAGAAAGCAAGCAAGAAAGCAAGCAAGAAAGAAAGAGTACTGGTGTTGTCATTACTAGCATCTGGAGCTTGACTGGAATCTGATGTTTGCTGCCCCCAGCAGTGCCCAGAGGTGGCAATTTCCAGGGCCTGGTGTCCTGGTCCAGGCAATTGGCAGCACCTGCAGTGCCTAGGTGGTACCTTTGCCGGCACCGGTGCCAGGCAGCTGGGCCAATTTCCTGCTGCTGGGGCCCTCGGGAGCCTGGCCGAGCAGGAAAGGTGAGGCTGAGGCAGGAGATCTCCTTGCGGCTGCAGCAAAGGCCGGGTGCACACACACCTTGCCGGCGCTGTGCCCTGGGCCAAGTAGGATTGTGGCCCAGGGGCTGCGCGTAACTTTCTTCTGGCAGGCAGCTTGTGAACATGGAGTGTGGAGAAGGCAGAGGTGACTGTCAGCTTTGTGCAGTCCTAGCAAAGGATGCTGCCTGTGAAGCAGCCTGGGAGCAGGCTTGACGTGCCAGCAGCGGCCAATTGAGAGGCCTTTTCTTCCCTGCGGGCTGAGGCCCTGAGCCTTGCCCTTTGCCAGGGCCCGTGAGTGCCTGCCCAGGGGCCTTTTGCACAGGGGTGAGAGAAGTGCTGCTGCAAGGCTGTCCTCAAGCTACTTTTGCTGCAGATGGAGCTGAGGACTGCTGATTGCTTGCAGTCTCAGGTGCTGTTTGTGTGCAGGTGGAAGTGCTGAGGGAGGGAGCAGCTCAGCTGGGGGCCAAGAAGTCTTCTTCTTTTGGCGGTTTTTGTTTCTTTCTTTGAACGACTCCCCCCTAGCAGCTCTGGGCGGGGCTGAGTAAGTGTATCTGAAACAGGCCTGTGGCACTGTGGGGGTGGCCAAGGTGATTTTCCTCGAGCTGTGTGCAGAGAAATAAATGCCCATCAGTCCCAGCCAGAGCAGTTCAGTGGCCGGTCAGTTTTGTTGCTTAGACGCAGCTCAGGACGCTTCCCTTTGGGCGTCTCCAGGGAGGTAACGCTGGGGCTGGCACGGCCGTGGTGTCACAAGAAGGGGGAATGTTTTGCTGCCCCCATTGTGATGTCACAAAGAGGAGGAACACAGGGGCTGCAATGGCTGTGGTGTCACAAAGAGGGGGAATGTTGTGCTGCCCCCATTGTGATGTCACAAAGAGGAGGAACACAGGGGCTGCAATGGCTGTGGTGTCACAAAGAGGGGGAATGTTTTGCTGCCCCCATTGTGATGTCACAAAGAGGGGGAACACAGGGGCTGCAATGGCTGTGGTGTCACAAAGAGGGGGAATGTTTTGCTGCCCCCATTGTGATGTCACAAAGAGGGGGAACGCTGGGGCTGGCATGGCTGTGGTGTCACAAAGAGGGGGAATGTTGTGCTGCCCCCATTGTGATGTCACAAAGAGGAGGAACACAGGGGCTGCAATGGCTGTGGTGTCACAGAGTGGGAATGCAGGGGGTGCCGTTGTCTTTCTTTTAGTAAGTTTGGATCCTTGAAGTGTTTTGTAGGCCGTGTCAGTTTAATTGGGAGGGCTAAGGAAAAAGTGCGGAGGTGTGGAGGACTGAGGTGAAGTTGCAGGGATTTGGAAAGGGGGAGGAAAAGCAAGAAAGCAAGAAAGCAAGAAAGCAAGAAAGCAAGAATGCAAGAAAGCAAGAAAGCAAGCAAGAAAGCCAGAAAGCAAGAAAGCAAGAAAGCAAGAAAGCAAGAAAGCAAGAATGCAAGAAAGCAAGAAAGCAAGCAAGCAAGAAAGCAAGAAAGAAAGAAAGAGTCCTGGTGTTGTCATTACTAGCATCTGGAGCTTGACTGGAATCTGATGTTTGCTGCCCCCGGCAGTGCCCAGAGGTGGCAATTTCCAGGGCCTGGTGTCCTGGTCCAGGCAATTGGCAGCACCTGCAGTGCCTAGGTGGTACCTTTGCCGGCACCGGTGCCAGGCAGCTGGGCCAATTTCCTGCTGCTGGGGCCCTCGGGAGCCTGGCCGAGCAGGAAAGGTGAGGCTGAGGCAGGAGATCTCCTTGCGGCTGCAGCAAAGGCCGGGTGCACACACACCTTGCCGGCGCTGTGCCCTGGGCCAAGTAGGATTGTGGCCCAGGGGCTGCGCCTAACTTTCTTCTGGCAGGCAGCTTGTGAACATGGAGTGTGGAGAAGGCAGAGGTGACTGTCAGCTTTGTGCAGTCCTAGCAAAGGATGCTGCCTGTGAAGCAGCCTGGGAGCAGGCTTGACGTGCCAGCAGTGGCCAATTGAGAGGCCTTTTCTTCCCTGCGGGCTGAGGCCCTGAGCCTTGCCCTTTGCCAGGGCCCGTGAGTGCCTGCCCAGGGGCCTTTTGCACAGGGGTGAGAGAAGTGCTGCTGCAAGGCTGTCCTCAAGCTACTTTTGCTGCAGATGGAGCTGAGGACTGCTGATTGCTTGCAGTCTCAGGTGCTGTTTGTGTGCAGGTGGAAGTGCTGAGGGAGGGAGCAGCTCAGCTGGGGGCCAAGAAGTCTTCTTCTTTTGGCGGTTTTTGTTTCTTTCTTTGAACGACTCCCCCCTAGCAGCTCTGGGCGGGGCTGAGTAAGTGTATCTGAAACAGGCCTGTGGCACTGTGGGGGTGGCCAAGGTGATTTTCCTCGAGCTGTGTGCAGAGAAATAAATGCCCATCAGTCCCAGCCAGAGCAGTTCAGTGGCCGGTCAGTTTTGTTGCTTAGACGCAGCTCAGGACGCTTCCCTTTGGGCGTCTCCAGGGAGGTAACGCTGGGGCTGGCACGGCTGTGGTGTCACAAAGAGGGGGAACGTTTTGCTGCCCCCATTGTGATGTCACAAAGAGGGGGAGCACAGGGGCTGCAATGGCTGTGGTGTCACAAAGAGGGGGAATGTTGTGCTGCCCCCATTGTGATGTCACAAAGAGGGGGAACGCTGGGGCTGGCACGGCTGTGGTGTCACAAAGAGGGGGAATGTTGTGCTGCCCCCATTGTGATGTCACAAAGAGGAGGAACACAGGGGCTGCAATGGCTGTGGTGTCACAGAGTGGGAATGCAGGGGGTGCTGTGGTCTTTCTTTTAGTAAGTTTGGATCCTTGAAGTGTTTTGTAGGCCGTGTCAGTTTAATATGGAGGGCTAAGGAAAAAGTGCGGAGGTGTGGAGGACTGAGGTGAAGTTGCAGGGATTTGGAAAGGCGGAGGAAAAGAAAGAAAGCAAGAAAGCAAGAAAGCAAGAAAGCAAGAAAGCAAGAATGCAAGAAAGCAAGAAAGCAAGCAAGAAAGCAAGCAAGAAAGCAAGCAAGAAAGAAAGAGTACTGGTGTTGTCATTACTAGCATCTGGAGCTTGACTGGAATCTGATGTTTGCTGCCCCCGGCAGTGCCCAGAGGTGGCAATTTCCAGGGCCTGGTGTCCTGGTCCAGGCAATTGGCAGCACCTGCAGTGCCTAGGTGGTACCTTTGCCGGCACCGGTGCCAGGCAGCTGGGCCAATTTCCTGCTGCTGGGGCCCTCGGGAGCCTGGCCGAGCAGGAAAGGTGAGGCTGAGGCAGGAGATCTCCTTGCGGCTGCAGCAAAGGCCGGGTGCACACACACCTTGCCGGCGCTGTGCCCTGGGCCAAGTAGGATTGTGGCCCAGGGGCTGCGCCTAACTTTCTTCTGGCAGGCAGCTTGTGAACATGGAGTGTGGAGAAGGCAGAGGTGACTGTCAGCTTTGTGCAGTCCTAGCAAAGGATGCTGCCTGTGAAGCAGCCTGGGAGCAGGCTTGACGTGCCAGCAGCGGCCAATTGAGAGGCCTTTTCTTCCCTGCGGGCTGAGGCCCTGAGCCTTGCCCTTTGCCAGGGCCCGTGAGTGCCTGCCCAGGGGCCTTTTGCACAGGGGTGAGAGAAGTGCTGCTGCAAGGCTGTCCTCAAGCTACTTTTGCTGCAGATGGAGCTGAGGACTGCTGATTGCTTGCAGTCTCAGGTGCTGTTTGTGTGCAGGTGGAAGTGCTGAGGGAGGGAGCAGCTCAGCTGGGGGCCAAGAAGTCTTCTTCTTTTGGCGGTTTTTGTTTCTTTCTTTGAACGACTCCCCCCTAGCAGCTCTGGGCGGGGCTGAGTAAGTGTATCTGAAACAGGCCTGTGGCACTGTGGGGGTGGCCAAGGTGATTTTCCTCGAGCTGTGTGCAGAGAAATAAATGCCCATCAGTCCCAGCCAGAGCAGTTCAGTGGCCGGTCAGTTTTGTTGCTTAGACGCAGCTCAGGACGCTTCCCTTTGGGCGTCTCCAGGGAGGTAACGCTGGGGCTGGCACGGCTGTGGTGTCACAAAGAGGGGGAATGTTTTGCTGCCCCCATTGTGATGTCACAAAGAGGGGGAGCACAGGGGCTGCAATGGCTGTGGTGTCACAAAGAGGGGGAATGTTGTGCTGCCCCCATTGTGATGTCACAAAGAGGGGGAACGCTGGGGCTGGCACGGCTGTGGTGTCACAAAGAGGGGGAATGTTGTGCTGCCCCCATTGTGATGTCACAAAGAGGAGGAACACAGGGGCTGCAATGGCTGTGGTGTCACAGAGTGGGAATGCAGGGGGTGCTGTGGTCTTTCTTTTAGTAAGTTTGGATCCTTGAAGTGTTTTGTAGGCCGTGTCAGTTTAATATGGAGGGCTAAGGAAAAAGTGCGGAGGTGTGGAGGACTGAGGTGAAGTTGCAGGGATTTGGAAAGGCGGAGGAAAAGAAAGAAAGCAAGAAAGCAAGAAAGCAAGAAAGCAAGAAAGCAAGAATGCAAGAAAGCAAGAAAGCAAGCAAGAAAGCAAGCAAGAAAGCAAGCAAGAAAGAAAGAGTACTGGTGTTGTCATTACTAGCATCTGGAGCTTGACTGGAATCTGATGTTTGCTGCCCCCGGCAGTGCCCAGAGGTGGCAATTTCCAGGGCCTGGTGTCCTGGTCCAGGCAATTGGCAGCACCTGCAGTGCCTAGGTGGTACCTTTGCCGGCACCGGTGCCAGGCAGCTGGGCCAATTTCCTGCTGCTGGGGCCCTCGGGAGCCTGGCCGAGCAGGAAAGGTGAGGCTGAGGCAGGAGATCTCCTTGCGGCTGCAGCAAAGGCCGGGTGCACACACACCTTGCCGGCGCTGTGCCCTGGGCCAAGTAGGATTGTGGCCCAGGGGCTGCGCGTAACTTTCTTCTGGCAGGCAGCTTGTGAACATGGAGTGTGGAGAAGGCAGAGGTGACTGTCAGCTTTGTGCAGTGCTAGCAAAGGATGCTGCCTGTGAAGCAGCCTGGGAGCAGGCTTGACGTGCCAGCAGCGGCCAATTGAGAGGCCTTTTCTTCCCTGCGGGCTGAGGCCCTGAGCCTTGCCCTTTGCCAGGGCCCGTGAGTGCCTGCCCAGGGGCCTTTTGCACAGGGGTGAGAGAAGTGCTGCTGCAAGGCTGTCCTCAAGCTACTTTTGCTGCAGATGGAGCTGAGGACTGCTGATTGCTTGCAGTCTCAGGTGCTGTTTGTGTGCAGGTGGAAGTGCTGAGGGAGGGAGCAGCTCAGCTGGGGGCCAAGAAGTCTTCTTCTTTTGGCGGTTTTTGTTTCTTTCTTTGAACGACTCCCCCCTAGCAGCTCTGGGCGGGGCTGAGTAAGTGTATCTGAAACAGGCCTGTGGCACTGTGGGGGTGGCCAAGGTGATTTTCCTCGAGCTGTGTGCAGAGAAATAAATGCCCATCAGTCCCAGCCAGAGCAGTTCAGTGGCCGGTCAGTTTTGTTGCTTAGACGCAGCTCAGGACGCTTCCCTTTGGGCGTCTCCAGGGAGGTAACGCTGGGGCTGGCACGGCTGTGGTGTCACAAAGAGGGGGAACGTTTTGCTGCCCCCATTGTGATGTCACAAAGAGGGGGAACACAGGGGCTGCAATGGCTGTGGTGTCACAAGGAGGGGGAGCACAGGGGCTGCAATGGCTGTGGTGTCACAAAGAGGGGGAATGTTGTGCTGCCGCCATTGTGATGTCACAAAGAGGGGGAACACAGGGGCTGCAATGGCTGTGGTGTCACAAAGAGGGGGAGCACAGGGGCTGCAATGGCTGTGGTGTCACAAAGAGGGGGAATGTTGTGCTGCCCCCATTGTGATGTCACAAAGAGGGGGAACGCTGGGGCTGGCTCGGCTGTGGTGTCACAAAGAGGGGGAATGTTGTGCTGCCCCCATTGTGATGTCACAAAGAGGAGGAACACAGGGGCTGCAATGGCTGTGGTGTCACAGAGTGGGAATGCAGGGGGTGCCGTGGTCTTTCTTTTAGTAAGTTTGGATCCTTGAAGTGTTTTGTAGGCCGTGTCAGTTTAATTGGGAGGGCTAAGGAAAAAGTGCGGAGGTGTGGAGGACTGAGGTGAAGTTGCAGGGATTTGGAAAGGGGGAGGAAAAGCAAGAAAGCAAGAAAGCAAGAAAGCAAGAAAGCAAGAATGCAAGAAAGCAAGAAAGCAAGCAAGAAAGCAAGAAAGCAAGTAAGCAAGAAAGCAAGAAAGCAAGAAAGCAAGAATGCAAGAAAGCAAGAAAGCAAGAAAGAAAGAAAGAAAGAAAGAAAGAGTCCTGGTGTTGTCATTACTAGCATCTGGAGCTTGACTGGAATCTGATGTTTGCTGCCCCCGGCAGTGCCCAGAGGTGGCAATTTCCAGGGCCTGGTGTCCTGGTCCAGGCAATTGGCAGCACCTGCAGTGCCTAGGTGGTACCTTTGCTGGCACCGGTGCCAGGCAGCTGGGCCAATTTCCTGCTGCTGGGGCCCTCGGGAGCCTGGCTGAGCAGGAAAGGTGAGGCTGAGGCAGGAGATCTCCTTGCGGCTGCAGCAAAGGCCGGGTGCACACACACCTTGCCGGCGCTGTACCCTGGGCCAAGTAGCATTGTGCCCCAGGGGCTGCGCCTAACTTTCTTCTGGCAGGCAGCTTGTGAACATGGAGTGTGGAGAAGGCAGAGGTGACTGTCAGCTTTGTGCAGTCCTAGCAAAGGATGCTGCCTGTGAAGCAGCCTGGGAGCAGGCTTGACGTGCCAGCAGCGGCCAATTGAGAGGCCTTTTCTTCCCTGCGGGCTGAGGCCCTGAGCCTTGCCCTTTGCCAGGGCCCGTGAGTGCCTGCCCAGGGGCCTTTTGCACAGGGGTGAGAGAAGTGCTGCTGCAAGGCTGTCCTCAAGCTACTTTTGCTGCAGATGGAGCTGAGGACTGCTGATTGCTTGCAGTCTCAGGTGCTGTTTGTGTGCAGGTGGAAGTGCTGAGGGAGGGAGCAGCTCAGCTGGGGGCCAAGAAGTCTTCTTCTTTTGGCGGTTTTTGTTTCTTTCTTTGAACGACTCCCCCCTAGCAGCTCTGGGCGGGGCTGAGTAAGTGTATCTGAAACAGGCCTGTGGCACTGTGGGGGTGGCCAAGGTGATTTTCCTCGAGCTGTGTGCAGAGAAATAAATGCCCATCAGTCCCAGCCAGAGCAGTTCAGTGGCCGGTCAGTTTTGTTGCTTAGACGCAGCTCAGGACGCTTCCCTTTGGGCGTCTCCAGGGAGGTAACGCTGGGGCTGGCACGGCTGTGGTGTCACAAAGAGGGGGAACGTTTTCTGCCCCCATTGTGATGTCACAAAGAGGGGGAACACAGGGGCTGCAATGGCTGTGGTGTCACAAAGAGGGGGAATGTTGTGCTGCCCCCATTGTGATGTCACAAAGAGGGGGAACGCTGGGGCTGGCACGGCTGTGGTGTCACAAAGAGGGGGAATGTTGTGCTGCCCCCATTGTGATGTCACAAAGAGGGGGAACGCTGGGGCTGGCACGGCTGTGGTGTCACAAAGAGGGGGAATGTTGTGCTGCCCCCATTGTGATGTCACAAAGAGGAGGAACACAGGGGCTGCAATGGCTGTGGTGTCACAGAGTGGGAATGCAGGGGGTGCCGTGGTCTTTCTTTTAGTAAGTTTGGATCCTTGAAGTGTTTTGTAGGCCGTGTCAGTTTAATTGGGAGGGCTAAGGAAAAAGTGCGGAGGTGTGGAGGACTGAGGTGAAGTTGCAGGGATTTGGAAAGGCGGAGGAAAAGCAAGAAAGCAAGAAAGCAAGAAAGCAAGGAAGCAAGAAAGCAAGCAAGAAAGCAAGCAAGAAAGCAAGAAAGCAAGAAAGCAAGAAAGCAAGAAAGCAAGAAAGCAAGAAAGAAAGAAAGAAAGAAAGAAAGAAAGAGTCCTGGTGTTGTCATTACTAGCATCTGGAGCTTGACTGGAATCTGATGTTTGCTGCCCCCGGCAGTGCCCAGAGGTGGCAATTTCCAGGGCCTGGTGTCCTGGTCCAGGCAATTGGCAGCACCTGCAGTGTCTAGGTGGTACCTTTGCCGGCACCGGTGCCAGGCAGCTGGGCCAATTTCCTGCTGCTGGGGCCCTCGGGAGCCTGGCCGAGCAGGAAAGGTGAGGCTGAGGCAGGAGATCTCCTTGCGGCTGCAGCAAAGGCCGGGTGCACACACACCTTGCCGGCGCTGTGCCCTGGGCCAAGTAGGATTGTGGCCCAGGGGCTGCGCCTAACTTTCTTCTGGCAGGCAGCTTGTGAACATGGAGTGTGGAGAAGGCAGAGGTGACTGTCAGCTTTGTGCAGTCCTAGCAAAGGATGCTGCCTGTGAAGCAGCCTGGGAGCAGGCTTGACGTGCCAGCAGCGGCCAATTGAGAGGCCTTTTCTTCCCTGCGGGCTGAGGCCCTGAGCCTTGCCCTTTGCCAGGGCCCGTGAGTGCCTGCCCAGGGGCCTTTTGCACAGGGGTGAGAGAAGTGCTGCTGCAAGGCTGTCCTCAAGCTACTTTTGCTGCAGATGGAGCTGAGGACTGCTGATTGCTTGCAGTCTCAGGTGCTGTTTGTGTGCAGGTGGAAGTGCTGAGGGAGGGAGCAGCTCAGCTGGGGGCCAAGAAGTCTTCTTCTTTTGGCGGTTTTTGTTTCTTTCTTTGAACGACTCCCCCCTAGCAGCTCTGGGCGGGGCTGAGTAAGTGTATCTGAAACAGGCCTGTGGCACTGTGGGGGTGGCCAAGGTGATTTTCCTCGAGCTGTGTGCAGAGAAATAAATGCCCATCAGTCCCAGCCAGAGCAGTTCAGTGGCCGGTCAGTTTTGTTGCTTAGACGCAGCTCAGGACGCTTCCCTTTGGGCGTCTCCAGGGAGGTAACGCTGGGGCTGGCACGGCTGTGGTGTCACAAAGACGGGGAACGTTTTCTGCCCCCATTGTGATGTCACAAAGAGGGGGAACACAGGGGCTGCAATGGCTGTGGTGTCACAAAGAGGGGGAATGTTGTGCTGCCCCCATTGTGATGTCACAAAGAGGGGGAACGCTGGGGCTGCAATGGCTGTGGTGTCACAAAGAGGGGGAGCACAGGGGCTGCAATGGCTGTGGTGTCACAAAGAGGGGGAATGTTGTGCTGCCCCCATTGTGATGTCACAAAGAGGGGGAACGCTGGGGCTGGCACGGCTGTGGTGTCACAAAGAGGGGGAATGTTGTGCTGCCCCCATTGTGATGTCACAAAGAGGAGGAACACAGGGGCTGCAATGGCTGTGGTGTCACAGAGTGGGAATGCAGGGGGTGATGTGGTCTTTCTTTTAGTAAGTTTGGATCCTTGAAGTGTTTTGTAGGCCGTGTCAGTTTAATATGGAGGGCTAAGGAAAAAGTGCGGAGGTGTGGAGGACTGAGGTGAAGTTGCAGGGATTTGGAAAGGCGGAGGAAAAGAAAGAAAGCAAGAAAGCAAGAAAGCAAGAAAGCAAGAAAGCAAGAATGCAAGAAAGCAAGAAAGCAAGCAAGAAAGCAAGCAAGAAAGCAAGCAAGAAAGAAAGAGTACTGGTGTTGTCATTACTAGCATCTGGAGCTTGACTGGAATCTGATGTTTGCTGCCCCCGGCAGTGCCCAGAGGTGGCAATTTCCAGGGCCTGGTGTCCTGGTCCAGGCAATTGGCAGCACCTGCAGTGCCTAGGTGGTACCTTTGCCGGCACCGGTGCCAGGCAGCTGGGCCAATTTCCTGCTGCTGGGGCCCTCGGGAGCCTGGCCGAGCAGGAAAGGTGAGGCTGAGGCAGGAGATCTCCTTGCGGCTGCAGCAAAGGCCGGGTGCACACACACCTTGCCGGCGCTGTGCCCTGGGCCAAGTAGGATTGTGGCCCAGGGGCTGCGCCTAACTTTCTTCTGGCAGGCAGCTTGTGAACATGGAGTGTGGAGAAGGCAGAGGTGACTGTCAGCTTTGTGCAGTCCTAGCAAAGGATGCTGCCTGTGAAGCAGCCTGGGAGCAGGCTTGACGTGCCAGCAGCGGCCAATTGAGAGGCCTTTTCTTCCCTGCGGGCTGAGGCCCTGAGCCTTGCCCTTTGCCAGGGCCCGTGAGTGCCTGCCCAGGGGCCTTTTGCACAGGGGTGAGAGAAGTGCTGCTGCAAGGCTGTCCTCAAGCTACTTTTGCTGCAGATGGAGCTGAGGACTGCTGATTGCTTGCAGTCTCAGGTGCTGTTTGTGTGCAGGTGGAAGTGCTGAGGGAGGGAGCAGCTCAGCTGGGGGCCAAGAAGTCTTCTTCTTTTGGCGGTTTTTGTTTCTTTCTTTGAACGACTCCCCCCTAGCAGCTCTGGGCGGGGCTGAGTAAGTGTATCTGAAACAGGCCTGTGGCACTGTGGGGGTGGCCAAGGTGATTTTCCTCGAGCTGTGTGCAGAGAAATAAATGCCCATCAGTCCCAGCCAGAGCAGTTCAGTGGCCGGTCAGTTTTGTTGCTTAGACGCAGCTCAGGACGCTTCCATTTGGGCGTCTCCAGGGAGGTAACGCTGGGGCTGGCACGGCTGTGGTGTCACAAAGAGGGGGAACGTTTTCTGCCCCCATTGTGATGTCACAAAGAGGGGGAACACAGGGGCTGCAATGGCTGTGGTGTCACAAAGAGGGGGAATGTTGTGCTGCCCCCATTGTGATGTCACAAAGAGGGGGAACGCTGGGGCTGCAATGGCTGTGGTGTCACAAAGAGGGGGAGCACAGGGGCTGCAATGGCTGTGGTGTCACAAAGAGGGGGAATGTTGTGCTGCCCCCATTGTGATGTCACAAAGAGGGGGAACGCTGGGGCTGGCACGGCTGTGGTGTCACAAAGAGGGGGAATGTTGTGCTGCCCCCATTGTGATGTCACAAAGAGGAGGAACACAGGGGCTGCAATGGCTGTGGTGTCACAGAGTGGGAATGCAGGGGGTGCTGTGGTCTTTCTTTTAGTAAGTTTGGATCCTTGAAGTGTTTTGTAGGCCGTGTCAGTTTAATTGGGAGGGCTAAGGAAAAAGTGCGGAGGTGTGGAGGACTGAGGTGAAGTTGCAGGGATTTGGAAAGGCGGAGGAAAAGAAAGAAAGCAAGAAAGCAAGAAAGCAAGAAAGCAAGAAAGCAAGAATGCAAGAAAGCAAGAAAGCAAGCAAGAAAGCAAGCAAGAAAGCAAGCAAGAAAGAAAGAGTACTGGTGTTGTCATTACTAGCATCTGGAGCTTGACTGGAATCTGATGTTTGCTGCCCCCGGCAGTGCCCAGAGGTGGCAATTTCCAGGGCCTGGTGTCCTGGTCCAGGCAATTGGCAGCACCTGCAGTGCCTAGGTGGTACCTTTGCCGGCACCGGTGCCAGGCAGCTGGGCCAATTTCCTGCTGCTGGGGCCCTCGGGAGCCTGGCCGAGCAGGAAAGGTGAGGCTGAGGCAGGAGATCTCCTTGCGGCTGCAGCAAAGGCCGGGTGCACACACACCTTGCCGGCGCTGTGCCCTGGGCCAAGTAGGATTGTGGCCCAGGGGCTGCGCCTAACTTTCTTCTGGCAGGCAGCTTGTGAACATGGAGTGTGGAGAAGGCAGAGGTGACTGTCAGCTTTGTGCAGTCCTAGCAAAGGATGCTGCCTGTGAAGCAGCCTGGGAGCAGGCTTGACGTGCCAGCAGCGGCCAATTGAGAGGCCTTTTCTTCCCTGCGGGCTGAGGCCCTGAGCCTTGCCCTTTGCCAGGGCCCGTGAGTGCCTGCCCAGGGGCCTTTTGCACAGGGGTGAGAGAAGTGCTGCTGCAAGGCTGTCCTCAAGCTACTTTTGCTGCAGATGGAGCTGAGGACTGCTGATTGCTTGCAGTCTCAGGTGCTGTTTGTGTGCAGGTGGAAGTGCTGAGGGAGGGAGCAGCTCAGCTGGGGGCCAAGAAGTCTTCTTCTTTTGGCGGTTTTTGTTTCTTTCTTTGAACGACTCCCCCCTAGCAGCTCTGGGCGGGGCTGAGTAAGTGTATCTGAAACAGGCCTGTGGCACTGTGGGGGTGGCCAAGGTGATTTTCCTCGAGCTGTGTGCAGAGAAATAAATGCCCATCAGTCCCAGCCAGAGCAGTTCAGTGGCCGGTCAGTTTTGTTGCTTAGACGCAGCTCAGGACGCTTCCCTTTGGGCGTCTCCAGGGAGGTAACGCTGGGGCTGGCACGGCTGTGGTGTCACAAAGAGGGGGAACGTTTTGCTGCCCCCATTGTGATGTCACAAAGAGGGGGAACACAGGGGCTGCAATGGCTGTGGTGTCACAAGGAGGGGGAGCACAGGGGCTGCAATGGCTGTGGTGTCACAAAGAGGGGGAATGTTGTGCTGCCGCCATTGTGATGTCACAAAGAGGGGGAACACAGGGGCTGCAATGGCTGTGGTGTCACAAAGAGGGGGAGCACAGGGGCTGCAATGGCTGTGGTGTCACAAAGAGGGGGAATGTTGTGCTGCCCCCATTGTGATGTCACAAAGAGGGGGAACGCTGGGGCTGGCTCGGCTGTGGTGTCACAAAGAGGGGGAATGTTGTGCTGCCCCCATTGTGATGTCACAAAGAGGAGGAACACAGGGGCTGCAATGGCTGTGGTGTCACAGAGTGGGAATGCAGGGGGTGCCGTGGTCTTTCTTTTAGTAAGTTTGGATCCTTGAAGTGTTTTGTAGGCCGTGTCAGTTTAATTGGGAGGGCTAAGGAAAAAGTGCGGAGGTGTGGAGGACTGAGGTGAAGTTGCAGGGATTTGGAAAGGGGGAGGAAAAGCAAGAAAGCAAGAAAGCAAGAAAGCAAGAAAGCAAGAAAGCAAGAATGCAAGAAAGCAAGAAAGCAAGCAAGAAAGCAAGAAAGCAAGTAAGCAAGAAAGCAAGAAAGCAAGAAAGCAAGAATGCAAGAAAGCAAGAAAGAAAGAAAGAAAGAAAGAAAGAAAGAAAGAGTCCTGGTGTTGTCATTACTAGCATCTGGAGCTTGACTGGAATCTGATGTTTGCTGCCCCCGGCAGTGCCCAGAGGTGGCAATTTCCAGGGCCTGGTGTCCTGGTCCAGGCAATTGGCAGCACCTGCAGTGCCTAGGTGGTACCTTTGCTGGCACCGGTGCCAGGAAGCTGGGCCAATTTCCTGCTGCTGGGGCCCTCGGGAGCCTGGCTGAGCAGGAAAGGTGAGGCTGAGGCAGGAGATCTCCTTGCGGCTGCAGCAAAGGCCGGGTGCACACACACCTTGCCGGCGCTGTACCCTGGGCCAAGTAGGATTGTGGCCCAGGGGCTGCGCCTAACTTTCTTCTGGCAGGCAGCTTGTGAACATGGAGTGTGGAGAAGGCAGAGGTGACTGTCAGCTTTGTGCAGTCCTAGCAAAGGATGCTGCCTGTGAAGCAGCCTGGGAGCAGGCTTGACGTGCCAGCAGCGGCCAATTGAGAGGCCTTTTCTTCCCTGCGGGCTGAGGCCCTGAGCCTTGCCCTTTGCCAGGGCCCGTGAGTGCCTGCCCAGGGGCCTTTTGCACAGGGGTGAGAGAAGTGCTGCTGCAAGGCTGTCCTCAAGCTACTTTTGCTGCAGATGGAGCTGAGGACTGCTGATTGCTTGCAGTCTCAGGTGCTGTTTGTGTGCAGGTGGAAGTGCTGAGGGAGGGAGCAGCTCAGCTGGGGGCCAAGAAGTCTTCTTCTTTTGGCGGTTTTTGTTTCTTTCTTTGAACGACTCCCCCCTAGCAGCTCTGGGCGGGGCTGAGTAAGTGTATCTGAAACAGGCCTGTGGCACTGTGGGGGTGGCCAAGGTGATTTTCCTCGAGCTGTGTGCAGAGAAATAAATGCCCATCAGTCCCAGCCAGAGCAGTTCAGTGGCCGGTCAGTTTTGTTGCTTAGACGCAGCTCAGGACGCTTCCCTTTGGGCGTCTCCAGGGAGGTAACGCTGGGGCTGGCACGGCTGTGGTGTCACAAAGAGGGGGAACGTTTTCTGCCCCCATTGTGATGTCACAAAGAGGGGGAACACAGGGGCTGCAATGGCTGTGGTGTCACAAAGAGGGGGAATGTTGTGCTGCCCCCATTGTGATGTCACAAAGAGGGGGAACGCTGGGGCTGGCACGGCTGTGGTGTCACAAAGAGGGGGAATGTTGTGCTGCCCCCATTGTGATGTCACAAAGAGGAGGAACACAGGGGCTGCAATGGCTGTGGTGTCACAGAGTGGGAATGCAGGGGGTGCTGTGGTCTTTCTTTTAGTAAGTTTGGATCCTTGAAGTGTTTTGTAGGCCGTGTCAGTTTAATTGGGAGGGCTAAGGAAAAAGTGCGGAGGTGTGGAGGACTGAGGTGAAGTTGCAGGGATTTGGAAAGGCGGAGGAAAAGAAAGAAAGCAAGAAAGCAAGAAAGCAAGAAAGCAAGAAAGCAAGAATGCAAGAAAGCAAGAAAGCAAGCAAGAAAGCAAGCAAGAAAGCAAGCAAGAAAGAAAGAGTACTGGTGTTGTCATTACTAGCATCTGGAGCTTGACTGGAATCTGATGTTTGCTGCCCCCGGCAGTGCCCAGAGGTGGCAATTTCCAGGGCCTGGTGTCCTGGTCCAGGCAATTGGCAGCACCTGCAGTGCCTAGGTGGTACCTTTGCCGGCACCGGTGCCAGGCAGCTGGGCCAATTTCCTGCTGCTGGGGCCCTCGGGAGCCTGGCCGAGCAGGAAAGGTGAGGCTGAGGCAGGAGATCTCCTTGCGGCTGCAGCAAAGGCCGGGTGCACACACACCTTGCCGGCGCTGTGCCCTGGGCCAAGTAGCATTGTGGCCCAGGGGCTGCGCCTAACTTTCTTCTGGCAGGCAGCTTGTGAACATGGAGTGTGGAGAAGGCAGAGGTGACTGTCAGCTTTGTGCAGTCCTAGCAAAGGATGCTGCCTGTGAAGCAGCCTGGGAGCAGGCTTGACGTGCCAGCAGCGGCCAATTGAGAGGCCTTTTCTTCCCTGCGGGCTGAGGCCCTGAGCCTTGCCCTTTGCCAGGGCCCGTGAGTGCCTGCCCAGGGGCCTTTTGCACAGGGGTGAGAGAAGTGCTGCTGCAAGGCTGTCCTCAAGCTACTTTTGCTGCAGATGGAGCTGAGGACTGCTGATTGCTTGCAGTCTCAGGTGCTGTTTGTGTGCAGGTGGAAGTGCTGAGGGAGGGAGCAGCTCAGCTGGGGGCCAAGAAGTCTTCTTCTTTTGGCGGTTTTTGTTTCTTTCTTTGAACGACTCCCCCCTAGCAGCTCTGGGCGGGGCTGAGTAAGTGTATCTGAAACAGGCCTGTGGCACTGTGGGGGTGGCCAAGGTGATTTTCCTCGAGCTGTGTGCAGAGAAATAAATGCCCATCAGTCCCAGCCAGAGCAGTTCAGTGGCCGGTCAGTTTTGTTGCTTAGACGCAGCTCAGGACGCTTCCCTTTGGGCGTCTCCAGGGAGGTAACGCTGGGGCTGGCACGGCTGTGGTGTCACAAAGAGGGGGAACGTTTTCTGCCGCCATTGTGATGTCACAAAGAGGGGGAACACAGGGGCTGCAATGGCTGTGGTGTCACAAAGAGGGGGAATGTTTTGCTGCCCCCATTGTGATGTCACAAAGAGGGGGAGCACAGGGGCTGCAATGGCTGTGGTGTCACAAAGAGGGGGAATGTTGTGCTGCCCCCATTGTGATGTCACAAAGAGGGGGAACGCTGGGGCTGCAATGGCTGTGGTGTCACAAAGAGGGGGAATGTTGTGCTGCCCCCATTGTGATGTCACAAAGAGGAGGAACACAGGGGCTGCAATGGCTGTGGTGTCACAGAGTGGGAATGCAGGGGGTGCCGTGGTCTTTCTTTTAGTAAGTTTGGATCCTTGAAGTGTTTTGTAGGCCGTGTCAGTTTAATTGGGAGGGCTAAGGAAAAAGTGTGGAGGTGTGGAGGACTGAGGTGAAGTTGCAGGGATTTGGAAAGGCGGAGGAAAAGCAAGAAAGCAAGAAAGCAAGAAAGCAAGAAAGCAAGAATGCAAGAAAGCAAGAAAGCAAGCAAGAAAGCAAGAAAGCAAGTAAGCAAGAAAGCAAGAAAGCAAGAAAGCAAGAATGCAAGAAAGCAAGAAAGAAAGAAAGAAAGAAAGAGTCCTGGTGTTGTCATTACTAGCATCTGGAGCTTGACTGGAATCTGATGTTTGCTGCCCCCGGCAGTGCCCAGAGGTGGCAATTTCCAGGGCCTGGTGTCCTGGTCCAGGCAATTGGCAGCACCTGCAGTGCCTAGGTGGTACCTTTGCTGGCACCGGTGCCAGGCAGCTGAGCCAATTTCCTGCTGCTGGGGCCCTCGGGAGCCTGGCTGAGCAGGAAAGGTGAGGCTGAGGCAGGAGATCTCCTTGCGGCTGCAGCAAAGGCCGGGTGCACACACACCTTGCCGGCGCTGTGCCCTGGGCCAAGTAGGATTGTGGCCCAGGGGCTGCGCCTAACTTTCTTCTGGCAGGCAGCTTGTGAACATGGAGTGTGGAGAAGGCAGAGGTGACTGTCAGCTTTGTGCAGTCCTAGCAAAGGATGCTGCCTGTGAAGCAGCCTGGGAGCAGGCTTGACGTGCCAGCAGCGGCCAATTGAGAGGCCTTTTCTTCCCTGCGGGCTGAGGCCCTGAGCCTTGCCCTTTGCCAGGGCCCGTGAGTGCCTGCCCAGGGGCCTTTTGCACAGGGGTGAGAGAAGTGCTGCTGCAAGGCTGTCCTCAAGCTACTTTTGCTGCAGATGGAGCTGAGGACTGCTGATTGCTTGCAGTCTCAGGTGCTGTTTGTGTGCAGGTGGAAGTGCTGAGGGAGGGAGCAGCTCAGCTGGGGGCCAAGAAGTCTTCTTCTTTTGGCGGTTTTTGTTTCTTTCTTTGAACGACTCCCCCCTAGCAGCTCTGGGCGGGGCTGAGTAAGTGTATCTGAAACAGGCCTGTGGCACTGTGGGGGTGGCCAAGGTGATTTTCCTCGAGCTGTGTGCAGAGAAATAAATGCCCATCAGTCCCAGCCAGAGCAGTTCAGTGGCCGGTCAGTTTTGTTGCTTAGACGCAGCTCAGGACGCTTCCCTTTGGGCGTCTCCAGGGAGGTAACGCTGGGGCTGGCACGGCTGTGGTGTCACAAAGAGGGGGAACGTTTTCTGCCCCCATTGTGATGTCACAAAGAGGAGGAACACAGGGGCTGCAATGGCTGTGGTGTCACAAAGAGGGGGAATGTTGTGCTGCCCCCATTGTGATGTCACAAAGAGGGGGAACGCTGGGGCTGGCACGGCTGTGGTGTCACAAAGAGGGGGAATGTTGTGCTGCCCCCATTGTGATGTCACAAAGAGGAGGAACACAGGGGCTGCAATGGCTGTGGTGTCACAGAGTGGGAATGCAGGGGGTGATGTGGTCTTTCTTTTAGTAAGTTTGGATCCTTGAAGTGTTTTGTAGGCCGTGTCAGTTTAATTGGGAGGGCTAAGGAAAAAGTGCGGAGGTGTGGAGGACTGAGGTGAAGTTGCAGGGATTTGGAAAGGCGGAGGAAAAGAAAGAAAGCAAGAAAGCAAGAAAGCAAGAAAGCAAGAATGCAAGAAAGCAAGAAAGCAAGCAAGAAAGCAAGCAAGAAAGCAAGCAAGAAAGAAAGAGTACTGGTGTTGTCATTACTAGCATCTGGAGCTTGACTGGAATCTGATGTTTGCTGCCCCCGGCAGTGCCCAGAGGTGGCAATTTCCAGGGCCTGGTGTCCTGGTCCAGGCAATTGGCAGCACCTGCAGTGCCTAGGTGGTACCTTTGCCGGCACCGGTGCCAGGCAGCTGGGCCAATTTCCTGCTGCTGGGGCCCTCGGGAGCCTGGCCGAGCAGGAAAGGTGAGGCTGAGGCAGGAGATCTCCTTGCGGCTGCAGCAAAGGCCGGGTGCACACACACCTTGCCGGCGCTGTGCCCTGGGCCAAGTAGGATTGTGGCCCAGGGGCTGCGCGTAACTTTCTTCTGGCAGGCAGCTTGTGAACATGGAGTGTGGAGAAGGCAGAGGTGACTGTCAGCTTTGTGCAGTCCTAGCAAAGGATGCTGCCTGTGAAGCAGCCTGGGAGCAGGCTTGACGTGCCAGCAGCGGCCAATTGAGAGGCCTTTTCTTCCCTGCGGGCTGAGGCCCTGAGCCTTGCCCTTTGCCAGGGCCCGTGAGTGCCTGCCCAGGGGCCTTTTGCACAGGGGTGAGAGAAGTGCTGCTGCAAGGCTGTCCTCAAGCTACTTTTGCTGCAGATGGAGCTGAGGACTGCTGATTGCTTGCAGTCTCAGGTGCTGTTTGTGTGCAGGTGGAAGTGCTGAGGGAGGGAGCAGCTCAGCTGGGGGCCAAGAAGTCTTCTTCTTTTGGCGGTTTTTGTTTCTTTCTTTGAACGACTCCCCCCTAGCAGCTCTGGGCGGGGCTGAGTAAGTGTATCTGAAACAGGCCTGTGGCACTGTGGGGGTGGCCAAGGTGATTTTCCTCGAGCTGTGTGCAGAGAAATAAATGCCCATCAGTCCCAGCCAGAGCAGTTCAGTGGCCGGTCAGTTTTGTTGCTTAGACGCAGCTCAGGACGCTTCCCTTTGGGCGTCTCCAGGGAGGTAACGCTGGGGCTGGCACGGCCGTGGTGTCACAAGAAGGGGGAATGTTTTGCTGCCCCCATTGTGATGTCACAAAGAGGAGGAACACAGGGGCTGCAATGGCTGTGGTGTCACAAAGAGGGGGAATGTTGTGCTGCCCCCATTGTGATGTCACAAAGAGGGGGAACACAGGGGCTGAAATGGCTGTGGTGTCACAAAGAGGGGGAATGTTGTGCTGCCCCCATTGTGATGTCACAAAGAGGGGGAACGCTGGGGATGCAATGGCTGTGGTGTCACAAAGAGGGGGAACGTTTTGCTGCCGCCATTGTGATGTCACAAAGAGGAGGAACACAGGGGCTGCAATGGCTGTGGTGTCACAAAGAGGGGGAATGTTTTGCTGCCCCCATTGTGATGTCACAAAGAGGGGGAACACAGGGGCTGCAATGGCTGTGGTGTCACAAAGAGGGGGAATGTTTTGCTGCCCCCATTGTGATGTCACAAAGAGGGGGAACGCTGGGGCTGGCATGGCTGTGGTGTCACAAAGAGGGGGAATGTTGTGCTGCCCCCATTGTGATGTCACAAAGAGGAGGAACACAGGGGCTGCAATGGCTGTGGTGTCACAGAGTGGGAATGCAGGGGGTGCCGTTGTCTTTCTTTTAGTAAGTTTGGATCCTTGAAGTGTTTTGTAGGCCGTGTCAGTTTAATTGGGAGGGCTAAGGAAAAAGTGCGGAGGTGTGGAGGACTGAGGTGAAGTTGCAGGGATTTGGAAAGGGGGAGGAAAAGCAAGAAAGCAAGAAAGCAAGAAAGCAAGAAAGCAAGCAAGAAAGCCAGAAAGCAAGAAAGCAAGAAAGCAAGAAAGCAAGAAAGCAAGAATGCAAGAAAGCAAGAAAGCAAGCAAGCAAGAAAGCAAGAAAGAAAGAAAGAGTCCTGGTGTTGTCATTACTAGCATCTGGAGCTTGACTGGAATCTGATGTTTGCTGCCCCCGGCAGTGCCCAGAGGTGGCAATTTCCAGGGCCTGGTGTCCTGGTCCAGGCAATTGGCAGCACCTGCAGTGCCTAGGTGGTACCTTTGCCGGCACCGGTGCCAGGCAGCTGGGCCAATTTCCTGCTGCTGGGGCCCTCGGGAGCCTGGCCGAGCAGGAAAGGTGAGGCTGAGGCAGGAGATCTCCTTGCGGCTGCAGCAAAGGCCGGGTGCACACACACCTTGCCGGCGCTGTGCCCTGGGCCAAGTAGCATTGTGGCCCAGGGGCTGCGCCTAACTTTCTTCTGGCAGGCAGCTTGTGAACATGGAGTGTGGAGAAGGCAGAGGTGACTGTCAGCTTTGTGCAGTCCTAGCAAAGGATGCTGCCTGTGAAGCAGCCTGGGAGCAGGCTTGACGTGCCAGCAGCGGCCAATTGAGAGGCCTTTTCTTCCCTGCGGGCTGAGGCCCTGAGCCTTGCCCTTTGCCAGGGCCCGTGAGTGCCTGCCCAGGGGCCTTTTGCACAGGGGTGAGAGAAGTGCTGCTGCAAGGCTGTCCTCAAGCTACTTTTGCTGCAGATGGAGCTGAGGACTGCTGATTGCTTGCAGTCTCAGGTGCTGTTTGTGTGCAGGTGGAAGTGCTGAGGGAGGGAGCAGCTCAGCTGGGGGCCAAGAAGTCTTCTTCTTTTGGCGGTTTTTGTTTCTTTCTTTGAACGACTCCCCCCTAGCAGCTCTGGGCGGGGCTGAGTAAGTGTATCTGAAACAGGCCTGTGGCACTGTGGGGGTGGCCAAGGTGATTTTCCTCGAGCTGTGTGCAGAGAAATAAATGCCCATCAGTCCCAGCCAGAGCAGTTCAGTGGCCGGTCAGTTTTGTTGCTTAGACGCAGCTCAGGACGCTTCCCTTTGGGCGTCTCCAGGGAGGTAACGCTGGGGCTGGCACGGCTGTGGTGTCACAAAGAGGGGGAATGTTTTGCTGCCCCCATTGTGATGTCACAAAGAGGGGGAGCACAGGGGCTGCAATGGCTGTGGTGTCACAAAGAGGGGGAATGTTGTGCTGCCCCCATTGTGATGTCACAAAGAGGGGGAACGCTGGGGCTGGCACGGCTGTGGTGTCACAAAGAGGGGGAATGTTGTGCTGCCCCCATTGTGATGTCACAAAGAGGAGGAACACAGGGGCTGCAATGGCTGTGGTGTCACAGAGTGGGAATGCAGGGGGTGCTGTGGTCTTTCTTTTAGTAAGTTTGGATCCTTGAAGTGTTTTGTAGGCCGTGTCAGTTTAATTGGGAGGGCTAAGGAAAAAGTGCGGAGGTGTGGAGGACTGAGGTGAAGTTGCAGGGATTTGGAAAGGCGGAGGAAAAGAAAGAAAGCAAGAAAGCAAGAAAGCAAGAAAGCAAGAAAGCAAGAATGCAAGAAAGCAAGAAAGCAAGCAAGAAAGCAAGCAAGAAAGCAAGCAAGAAAGAAAGAGTACTGGTGTTGTCATTACTAGCATCTGGAGCTTGACTGGAATCTGATGTTTGCTGCCCCCGGCAGTGCCCAGAGGTGGCAATTTCCAGGGCCTGGTGTCCTGGTCCAGGCAATTGGCAGCACCTGCAGTGCCTAGGTGGTACCTTTGCCGGCACCGGTGCCAGGCAGCTGGGCCAATTTCCTGCTGCTGGGGCCCTCGGGAGCCTGGCCGAGCAGGAAAGGTGAGGCTGAGGCAGGAGATCTCCTTGCGGCTGCAGCAAAGGCCGGGTGCACACACACCTTGCCGGCGCTGTGCCCTGGGCCAAGTAGCATTGTGGCCCAGGGGCTGCGCCTAACTTTCTTCTGGCAGGCAGCTTGTGAACATGGAGTGTGGAGAAGGCAGAGGTGACTGTCAGCTTTGTGCAGTCCTAGCAAAGGATGCTGCCTGTGAAGCAGCCTGGGAGCAGGCTTGACGTGCCAGCAGCGGCCAATTGAGAGGCCTTTTCTTCCCTGCGGGCTGAGGCCCTGAGCCTTGCCCTTTGCCAGGGCCCGTGAGTGCCTGCCCAGGGGCCTTTTGCACAGGGGTGAGAGAAGTGCTGCTGCAAGGCTGTCCTCAAGCTACTTTTGCTGCAGATGGAGCTGAGGACTGCTGATTGCTTGCAGTCTCAGGTGCTGTTTGTGTGCAGGTGGAAGTGCTGAGGGAGGGAGCAGCTCAGCTGGGGGCCAAGAAGTCTTCTTCTTTTGGCGGTTTTTGTTTCTTTCTTTGAACGACTCCCCCCTAGCAGCTCTGGGCGGGGCTGAGTAAGTGTATCTGAAACAGGCCTGTGGCACTGTGGGGGTGGCCAAGGTGATTTTCCTCGAGCTGTGTGCAGAGAAATAAATGCCCATCAGTCCCAGCCAGAGCAGTTCAGTGGCCGGTCAGTTTTGTTGCTTAGACGCAGCTCAGGACGCTTCCCTTTGGGCGTCTCCAGGGAGGTAACGCTGGGGCTGGCACGGCTGTGGTGTCACAAAGAGGGGGAACGTTTTGCTGCCCCCATTGTGATGTCACAAAGAGGGGGAACACAGGGGCTGCAATGGCTGTGGTGTCACAAGGAGGGGGAGCACAGGGGCTGCAATGGCTGTGGTGTCACAAAGAGGGGGAATGTTGTGCTGCCGCCATTGTGATGTCACAAAGAGGGGGAACACAGGGGCTGCAATGGCTGTGGTGTCACAAAGAGGGGGAGCACAGGGGCTGCAATGGCTGTGGTGTCACAAAGAGGGGGAATGTTGTGCTGCCCCCATTGTGATGTCACAAAGAGGGGGAACGCTGGGGCTGGCTCGGCTGTGGTGTCACAAAGAGGGGGAATGTTGTGCTGCCCCCATTGTGATGTCACAAAGAGGAGGAACACAGGGGCTGCAATGGCTGTGGTGTCACAGAGTGGGAATGCAGGGGGTGCCGTGGTCTTTCTTTTAGTAAGTTTGGATCCTTGAAGTGTTTTGTAGGCCGTGTCAGTTTAATTGGGAGGGCTAAGGAAAAAGTGCGGAGGTGTGGAGGACTGAGGTGAAGTTGCAGGGATTTGGAAAGGGGGAGGAAAAGCAAGAAAGCAAGAAAGCAAGAAAGCAAGAAAGCAAGAATGCAAGAAAGCAAGAAAGCAAGCAAGAAAGCAAGAAAGCAAGTAAGCAAGAAAGCAAGAAAGCAAGAAAGCAAGAATGCAAGAAAGCAAGAAAGCAAGAAAGAAAGAAAGAAAGAAAGAAAGAGTCCTGGTGTTGTCATTACTAGCATCTGGAGCTTGACTGGAATCTGATGTTTGCTGCCCCCGGCAGTGCCCAGAGGTGGCAATTTCCAGGGCCTGGTGTCCTGGTCCAGGCAATTGGCAGCACCTGCAGTGCCTAGGTGGTACCTTTGCTGGCACCGGTGCCAGGCAGCTGGGCCAATTTCCTGCTGCTGGGGCCCTCGGGAGCCTGGCTGAGCAGGAAAGGTGAGGCTGAGGCAGGAGATCTCCTTGCGGCTGCAGCAAAGGCCGGGTGCACACACACCTTGCCGGCGCTGTACCCTGGGCCAAGTAGCATTGTGGCCCAGGGGCTGCGCCTAACTTTCTTCTGGCAGGCAGCTTGTGAACATGGAGTGTGGAGAAGGCAGAGGTGACTGTCAGCTTTGTGCAGTCCTAGCAAAGGATGCTGCCTGTGAAGCAGCCTGGGAGCAGGCTTGACGTGCCAGCAGCGGCCAATTGAGAGGCCTTTTCTTCCCTGCGGGCTGAGGCCCTGAGCCTTGCCCTTTGCCAGGGCCCGTGAGTGCCTGCCCAGGGGCCTTTTGCACAGGGGTGAGAGAAGTGCTGCTGCAAGGCTGTCCTCAAGCTACTTTTGCTGCAGATGGAGCTGAGGACTGCTGATTGCTTGCAGTCTCAGGTGCTGTTTGTGTGCAGGTGGAAGTGCTGAGGGAGGGAGCAGCTCAGCTGGGGGCCAAGAAGTCTTCTTCTTTTGGCGGTTTTTGTTTCTTTCTTTGAACGACTCCCCCCTAGCAGCTCTGGGCGGGGCTGAGTAAGTGTATCTGAAACAGGCCTGTGGCACTGTGGGGGTGGCCAAGGTGATTTTCCTCGAGCTGTGTGCAGAGAAATAAATGCCCATCAGTCCCAGCCAGAGCAGTTCAGTGGCCGGTCAGTTTTGTTGCTTAGACGCAGCTCAGGACGCTTCCCTTTGGGCGTCTCCAGGGAGGTAACGCTGGGGCTGGCACGGCTGTGGTGTCACAAAGAGGGGGAACGTTTTCTGCCCCCATTGTGATGTCACAAAGAGGGGGAACACAGGGGCTGCAATGGCTGTGGTGTCACAAAGAGGGGGAATGTTGTGCTGCCCCCATTGTGATGTCACAAAGAGGGGGAACGCTGGGGCTGGCACGGCTGTGGTGTCACAAAGAGGGGGAATGTTGTGCTGCCCCCATTGTGATGTCACAAAGAGGGGGAACGCTGGGGCTGGCACGGCTGTGGTGTCACAAAGAGGGGGAATGTTGTGCTGCCCCCATTGTGATGTCACAAAGAGGAGGAACACAGGGGCTGCAATGGCTGTGGTGTCACAGAGTGGGAATGCAGGGGGTGCCGTGGTCTTTCTTTTAGTAAGTTTGGATCCTTGAAGTGTTTTGTAGGCCGTGTCAGTTTAATTGGGAGGGCTAAGGAAAAAGTGTGGAGGTGTGGAGGACTGAGGTGAAGTTGCAGGGATTTGGAAAGGCGGAGGAAAAGCAAGAAAGCAAGAAAGCAAGAAAGCAAGAAAGCAAGAATGCAAGAAAGCAAGAAAGCAAGCAAGAAAGCAAGAAAGCAAGTAAGCAAGAAAGCAAGAAAGCAAGAAAGCAAGAATGCAAGAAAGCAAGAAAGAAAGAAAGAAAGAAAGAAAGAGTCCTGGTGTTGTCATTACTAGCATCTGGAGCTTGACTGGAATCTGATGTTTGCTGCCCCCGGCAGTGCCCAGAGGTGGCAATTTCCAGGGCCTGGTGTCCTGGTCCAGGCAATTGGCAGCACCTGCAGTGCCTAGGTGGTACCTTTGCTGGCACCGGTGCCAGGCAGCTGAGCCAATTTCCTGCTGCTGGGGCCCTCGGGAGCCTGGCCGAGCAGGAAAGGTGAGGCTGAGGCAGGAGATCTCCTTGCGGCTGCAGCAAAGGCCGGGTGCACACACACCTTGCCGGCGCTGTGCCCTGGGCCAAGTAGGATTGTGGCCCAGGGGCTGCGCGTAACTTTCTTCTGGCAGGCAGCTTTTGAACATGGAGTGTGGAGAAGGCAGAGGTGACTGTCAGCTTTGTGCAGTCCTAGCAAAGGATGCTGCCTGTGAAGCAGCCTGGGAGCAGGCTTGACGTGCCAGCAGCGGCCAATTGAGAGGCCTTTTCTTCCCTGCGGGCTGAGGCCCTGAGCCTTGCCCTTTGCCAGGGCCCGTGAGTGCCTGCCCAGGGGCCTTTTGCACAGGGGTGAGAGAAGTGCTGCTGCAAGGCTGTCCTCAAGCTACTTTTGCTGCAGATGGAGCTGAGGACTGCTGATTGCTTGCAGTCTCAGGTGCTGTTTGTGTGCAGGTGGAAGTGCTGAGGGAGGGAGCAGCTCAGCTGGGGGCCAAGAAGTCTTCTTCTTTTGGCGGTTTTTGTTTCTTTCTTTGAACGACTCCCCCCTAGCAGCTCTGGGCGGGGCTGAGTAAGTGTATCTGAAACAGGCCTGTGGCACTGTGGGGGTGGCCAAGGTGATTTTCCTCGAGCTGTGTGCAGAGAAATAAATGCCCATCAGTCCCAGCCAGAGCAGTTCAGTGGCCGGTCAGTTTTGTTGCTTAGACGCAGCTCAGGACGCTTCCCTTTGGGCGTCTCCAGGGAGGTAACACAGGGGCTGGCACGGCTGTGGTGTCACAAAGAGGGGGAACGTTTTCTGCCCCCATTGTGATGTCACAAAGAGGAGGAACACAGGGGCTGCAATGGCTGTGGTGTCACAAAGAGGGGGAATGTTGTGCTGCCCCCATTGTGATGTCACAAAGAGGGGGAACGCTGGGGCTGGCACGGCTGTGGTGTCACAAAGAGGGGGAATGTTGTGCTGCCCCCATTGTGATGTCACAAAGAGGAGGAACACAGGGGCTGCAATGGCTGTGGTGTCACAGAGTGGGAATGCAGGGGGTGATGTGGTCTTTCTTTTAGTAAGTTTGGATCCTTGAAGTGTTTTGTAGGCCGTGTCAGTTTAATTGGGAGGGCTAAGGAAAAAGTGCGGAGGTGTGGAGGACTGAGGTGAAGTTGCAGGGATTTGGAAAGGCGGAGGAAAAGAAAGAAAGCAAGAAAGCAAGAAAGCAAGAAAGCAAGAAAGCAAGAATGCAAGAAAGCAAGAAAGCAAGCAAGAAAGCAAGCAAGAAAGCAAGCAAGAAAGAAAGAGTACTGGTGTTGTCATTACTAGCATCTGGAGCTTGACTGGAATCTGATGTTTGCTGCCCCCGGCAGTGCCCAGAGGTGGCAATTTCCAGGGCCTGGTGTCCTGGTCCAGGCAATTGGCAGCACCTGCAGTGCCTAGGTGGTACCTTTGCCGGCACCGGTGCCAGGCAGCTGGGCCAATTTCCTGCTGCTGGGGCCCTCGGGAGCCTGGCCGAGCAGGAAAGGTGAGGCTGAGGCAGGAGATCTCCTTGCGGCTGCAGCAAAGGCCGGGTGCACACACACCTTGCCGGCGCTGTGCCCTGGGCCAAGTAGGATTGTGGCCCAGGGGCTGCGCCTAACTTTCTTCTGGCAGGCAGCTTGTGAACATGGAGTGTGGAGAAGGCAGAGGTGACTGTCAGCTTTGTGCAGTCCTAGCAAAGGATGCTGCCTGTGAAGCAGCCTGGGAGCAGGCTTGACGTGCCAGCAGCGGCCAATTGAGAGGCCTTTTCTTCCCTGCGGGCTGAGGCCCTGAGCCTTGCCCTTTGCCAGGGCCCGTGAGTACCTGCCCAGGGGCCTTTTGCACAGGGGTGAGAGAAGTGCTGCTGCAAGGCTGTCCTCAAGCTACTTTTGCTGCAGATGGAGCTGAGGACTGCTGATTGCTTGCAGTCTCAGGTGCTGTTTGTGTGCAGGTGGAAGTGCTGAGGGAGGGAGCAGCTCAGCTGGGGGCCAAGAAGTCTTCTTCTTTTGGCGGTTTTTGTTTCTTTCTTTGAACGACTCCCCCCTAGCAGCTCTGGGCGGGGCTGAGTAAGTGTATCTGAAACAGGCCTGTGGCACTGTGGGGGTGGCCAAGGTGATTTTCCTCGAGCTGTGTGCAGAGAAATAAATGCCCATCAGTCCCAGCCAGAGCAGTTCAGTGGCCGGTCAGTTTTGTTGCTTAGACGCAGCTCAGGACGCTTCCCTTTGGGCGTCTCCAGGGAGGTAACGCTGGGGCTGGCACGGCTGTGGTGTCACAAAGAGGGGGAACGTTTTGCTGCCCCCATTGTGATGTCACAAAGAGAAGGAACACAGGGGCTGCAATGGCTGTGGTGTCACAAAGAGGGGGAATGTTGTGCTGCCGCCATTGTGATGTCACAAAGAGGGGGAACACAGGGGCTGCAATGGCTGTGGTGTCAGAAAGAGGGGGAGCACAGGGGCTGCAATGGCTGTGGTGTCACAAAGAGGGGGAATGTTGTGCTGCCCCCATTGTGATGTCACAAAGAGGGGGAACGCTGGGGCTGGCTCGGCTGTGGTGTCACAAAGAGGGGGAATGTTGTGCTGCCGCCATTGTGATGTCACAAAGAGGAGGAACACAGGGGCTGCAATGGCTGTGGTGTCACAGAGTGGGAATGCAGGGGGTGCCGTGGTCTTTCTTTTAGTAAGTTTGGATCCTTGAAGTGTTTTGTAGGCCGTGTCAGTTTAATTGGGAGGGCTAAGGAAAAAGTGCGGAGGTGTGGAGGACTGAGGTGAAGTTGCAGGGATTTGGAAAGGGGGAGGAAAAGCAAGAAAGCAAGAAAGCAAGAAAGCAAGAAAGCAAGAATGCAAGAAAGCAAGAAAGCAAGCAAGAAAGCAAGAAAGCAAGTAAGCAAGAAAGCAAGAAAGCAAGAAAGCAAGAATGCAAGAAAGCAAGAAAGAAAGAAAGAAAGAAAGAGTCCTGGTGTTGTCATTACTAGCATCTGGAGCTTGACTGGAATCTGATGTTTGCTGCCCCCGGCAGTGCCCAGAGGTGGCAATTTCCAGGGCCTGGTGTCCTGGTCCAGGCAATTGGCAGCACCTGCAGTGCCTAGGTGGTACCTTTGCTGGCACCGGTGCCAGGCAGCTGAGCCAATTTCCTGCTGCTGGGGCCCTCGGGAGCCTGGCTGAGCAGGAAAGGTGAGGCTGAGGCAGGAGATCTCCTTGCGGCTGCAGCAAAGGCCGGGTGCACACACACCTTGCCGGCGCTGTGCCCTGGGCCAAGTAGGATTGTGGCCCAGGGGCTGCGCCTAACTTTCTTCTGGCAGGCAGCTTGTGAACATGGAGTGTGGAGAAGGCAGAGGTGACTGTCAGCTTTGTGCAGTCCTAGCAAAGGATGCTGCCTGTGAAGCAGCCTGGGAGCAGGCTTGACGTGCCAGCAGCGGCCAATTGAGAGGCCTTTTCTTCCCTGCGGGCTGAGGCCCTGAGCCTTGCCCTTTGCCAGGGCCCGTGAGTGCCTGCCCAGGGGCCTTTTGCACAGGGGTGAGAGAAGTGCTGCTGCAAGGCTGTCCTCAAGCTACTTTTGCTGCAGATGGAGCTGAGGACTGCTGATTGCTTGCAGTCTCAGGTGCTGTTTGTGTGCAGGTGGAAGTGCTGAGGGAGGGAGCAGCTCAGCTGGGGGCCAAGAAGTCTTCTTCTTTTGGCGGTTTTTGTTTCTTTCTTTGAACGACTCCCCCCTAGCAGCTCTGGGCGGGGCTGAGTAAGTGTATCTGAAACAGGCCTGTGGCACTGTGGGGGTGGCCAAGGTGATTTTCCTCGAGCTGTGTGCAGAGAAATAAATGCCCATCAGTCCCAGCCAGAGCAGTTCAGTGGCCGGTCAGTTTTGTTGCTTAGACGCAGCTCAGGACGCTTCCCTTTGGGCGTCTCCAGGGAGGTAACGCTGGGGCTGGCACGGCTGTGGTGTCACAAAGAGGGGGAACGTTTTCTGCCCCCATTGTGATGTCACAAAGAGGAGGAACACAGGGGCTGCAATGGCTGTGGTGTCACAAAGAGGGGGAATGTTGTGCTGCCCCCATTGTGATGTCACAAAGAGGGGGAACGCTGGGGCTGGCACGGCTGTGGTGTCACAAAGAGGGGGAATGTTGTGCTGCCCCCATTGTGATGTCACAAAGAGGAGGAACACAGGGGCTGCAATGGCTGTGGTGTCACAGAGTGGGAATGCAGGGGGTGATGTGGTCTTTCTTTTAGTAAGTTTGGATCCTTGAAGTGTTTTGTAGGCCGTGTCAGTTTAATTGGGAGGGCTAAGGAAAAAGTGCGGAGGTGTGGAGGACTGAGGTGAAGTTGCAGGGATTTGGAAAGGCGGAGGAAAAGCAAGAAAGCAAGAAAGCAAGAAAGCAAGAAAGCAAGAATGCAAGAAAGCAAGAAAGCAAGCAAGAAAGCAAGCAAGAAAGCAAGCAAGAAAGAAAGAGTACTGGTGTTGTCATTACTAGCATCTGGAGCTTGACTGGAATCTGATGTTTGCTGCCCCCGGCAGTGCCCAGAGGTGGCAATTTCCAGGGCCTGGTGTCCTGGTCCAGGCAATTGGCAGCACCTGCAGTGCCTAGGTGGTACCTTTGCCGGCACCGGTGCCAGGCAGCTGGGCCAATTTCCTGCTGCTGGGGCCCTCGGGAGCCTGGCCGAGCAGGAAAGGTGAGGCTGAGGCAGGAGATCTCCTTGCGGCTGCAGCAAAGGCCGGGTGCACACACACCTTGCCGGCGCTGTGCCCTGGGCCAAGTAGGATTGTGGCCCAGGGGCTGCGCCTAACTTTCTTCTGGCAGGCAGCTTGTGAACATGGAGTGTGGAGAAGGCAGAGGTGACTGTCAGCTTTGTGCAGTCCTAGCAAAGGATGCTGCCTGTGAAGCAGCCTGGGAGCAGGCTTGACGTGCCAGCAGCGGCCAATTGAGAGGCCTTTTCTTCCCTGCGGGCTGAGGCCCTGAGCCTTGCCCTTTGCCAGGGCCCGTGAGTGCCTGCCCAGGGGCCTTTTGCACAGGGGTGAGAGAAGTGCTGCTGCAAGGCTGTCCTCAAGCTACTTTTGCTGCAGATGGAGCTGAGGACTGCTGATTGCTTGCAGTCTCAGGTGCTGTTTGTGTGCAGGTGGAAGTGCTGAGGGAGGGAGCAGCTCAGCTGGGGGCCAAGAAGTCTTCTTCTTTTGGCGGTTTTTGTTTCTTTCTTTGAACGACTCCCCCCTAGCAGCTCTGGGCGGGGCTGAGTAAGTGTATCTGAAACAGGCCTGTGGCACTGTGGGGGTGGCCAAGGTGATTTTCCTCGAGCTGTGTGCAGAGAAATAAATGCCCATCAGTCCCAGCCAGAGCAGTTCAGTGGCCGGTTAGTTTTGTTGCTTAGACGCAGCTCAGGACGCTTCCCTTTGGGCGTCTCCAGGGAGGTAACGCTGGGGCTGGCACGGCCGTGGTGTCACAAGAAGGGGGAATGTTTTGCTGCCCCCATTGTGATGTCACAAAGAGGAGGAACACAGGGGCTGCAATGGCTGTGGTGTCACAAAGAGGGGGAATGTTGTGCTGCCCCCATTGTGATGTCACAAAGAGGGGGAACACAGGGGCTGAAATGGCTGTGGTGTCACAAAGAGGGGGAATGTTGTGCTGCCCCCATTGTGATGTCACAAAGAGGGGGAACGCTGGGGATGCAATGGCTGTGGTGTCACAAAGAGGGGGAACGTTTTGCTGCCGCCATTGTGATGTCACAAAGAGGAGGAACACAGGGGCTGCAATGGCTGTGGTGTCACAAAGAGGGGGAATGTTTTGCTGCCCCCATTGTGATGTCACAAAGAGGGGGAACACAGGGGCTGCAATGGCTGTGGTGTCACAAAGAGGGGGAATGTTTTGCTGCCCCCATTGTGATGTCACAAAGAGGGGGAACGCTGGGGCTGGCATGGCTGTGGTGTCACAAAGAGGGGGAATGTTGTGCTGCCCCCATTGTGATGTCACAAAGAGGAGGAACACAGGGGCTGCAATGGCTGTGGTGTCACAGAGTGGGAATGCAGGGGGTGCCGTTGTCTTTCTTTTAGTAAGTTTGGATCCTTGAAGTGTTTTGTAGGCCGTGTCAGTTTAATTGGGAGGGCTAAGGAAAAAGTGCGGAGGTGTGGAGGACTGAGGTGAAGTTGCAGGGATTTGGAAAGGGGGAGGAAAAGCAAGAAAGCAAGAAAGCAAGAAAGCAAGAAAGCAAGAATGCAAGAAAGCAAGAAAGCAAGCAAGAAAGCCAGAAAGCAAGAAAGCAAGAAAGCAAGAAAGCAAGAAAGCAAGAATGCAAGAAAGCAAGAAAGCAAGCAAGCAAGAAAGCAAGAAAGAAAGAAAGAGTCCTGGTGTTGTCATTACTAGCATCTGGAGCTTGACTGGAATCTGATGTTTGCTGCCCCCGGCAGTGCCCAGAGGTGGCAATTTCCAGGGCCTGGTGTCCTGGTCCAGGCAATTGGCAGCACCTGCAGTGCCTAGGTGGTACCTTTGCCGGCACCGGTGCCAGGCAGCTGGGCCAATTTCCTGCTGCTGGGGCCCTCGGGAGCCTGGCCGAGCAGGAAAGGTGAGGCTGAGGCAGGAGATCTCCTTGCGGCTGCAGCAAAGGCCGGGTGCACACACACCTTGCCGGCGCTGTGCCCTGGGCCAAGTAGGATTGTGGCCCAGGGGCTGCGCCTAACTTTCTTCTGGCAGGCAGCTTGTGAACATGGAGTGTGGAGAAGGCAGAGGTGACTGTCAGCTTTGTGCAGTCCTAGCAAAGGATGCTGCCTGTGAAGCAGCCTGGGAGCAGGCTTGACGTGCCAGCAGCGGCCAATTGAGAGGCCTTTTCTTCCCTGCGGGCTGAGGCCCTGAGCCTTGCCCTTTGCCAGGGCCCGTGAGTGCCTGCCCAGGGGCCTTTTGCACAGGGGTGAGAGAAGTGCTGCTGCAAGGCTGTCCTCAAGCTACTTTTGCTGCAGATGGAGCTGAGGACTGCTGATTGCTTGCAGTCTCAGGTGCTGTTTGTGTGCAGGTGGAAGTGCTGAGGGAGGGAGCAGCTCAGCTGGGGGCCAAGAAGTCTTCTTCTTTTGGCGGTTTTTGTTTCTTTCTTTGAACGACTCCCCCCTAGCAGCTCTGGGCGGGGCTGAGTAAGTGTATCTGAAACAGGCCTGTGGCACTGTGGGGGTGGCCAAGGTGATTTTCCTCGAGCTGTGTGCAGAGAAATAAATGCCCATCAGTCCCAGCCAGAGCAGTTCAGTGGCCGGTCAGTTTTGTTGCTTAGACGCAGCTCAGGACGCTTCCCTTTGGGCGTCTCCAGGGAGGTAACGCTGGGGCTGGCACGGCTGTGGTGTCACAAAGAGGGGGAATGTTTTGCTGCCCCCATTGTGATGTCACAAAGAGGGGGAGCACAGGGGCTGCAATGGCTGTGGTGTCACAAAGAGGGGGAATGTTGTGCTGCCCCCATTGTGATGTCACAAAGAGGGGGAACGCTGGGGCTGGCACGGCTGTGGTGTCACAAAGAGGGGGAATGTTGTGCTGCCCCCATTGTGATGTCACAAAGAGGAGGAACACAGGGGCTGCAATGGCTGTGGTGTCACAGAGTGGGAATGCAGGGGGTGATGTGGTCTTTCTTTTAGTAAGTTTGGATCCTTGAAGTGTTTTGTAGGCCGTGTCAGTTTAATTGGGAGGGCTAAGGAAAAAGTGCGGAGGTGTGGAGGACTGAGGTGAAGTTGCAGGGATTTGGAAAGGCGGAGGAAAAGAAAGAAAGCAAGAAAGCAAGAAAGCAAGAAAGCAAGAAAGCAAGAATGCAAGAAAGCAAGAAAGCAAGCAAGAAAGCAAGCAAGAAAGCAAGCAAGAAAGAAAGAGTACTGGTGTTGTCATTACTAGCATCTGGAGCTTGACTGGAATCTGATGTTTGCTGCCCCCGGCAGTGCCCAGAGGTGGCAATTTCCAGGGCCTGGTGTCCTGGTCCAGGCAATTGGCAGCACCTGCAGTGCCTAGGTGGTACCTTTGCCGGCACCGGTGCCAGGCAGCTGGGCCAATTTCCTGCTGCTGGGGCCCTCGGGAGCCTGGCCGAGCAGGAAAGGTGAGGCTGAGGCAGGAGATCTCCTTGCGGCTGCAGCAAAGGCCGGGTGCACACACACCTTGCCGGCGCTGTGCCCTGGGCCAAGTAGGATTGTGGCCCAGGGGCTGCGCCTAACTTTCTTCTGGCAGGCAGCTTGTGAACATGGAGTGTGGAGAAGGCAGAGGTGACTGTCAGCTTTGTGCAGTCCTAGCAAAGGATGCTGCCTGTGAAGCAGCCTGGGAGCAGGCTTGACGTGCCAGCAGCGGCCAATTGAGAGGCCTTTTCTTCCCTGCGGGCTGAGGCCCTGAGCCTTGCCCTTTGCCAGGGCCCGTGAGTGCCTGCCCAGGGGCCTTTTGCACAGGGGTGAGAGAAGTGCTGCTGCAAGGCTGTCCTCAAGCTACTTTTGCTGCAGATGGAGCTGAGGACTGCTGATTGCTTGCAGTCTCAGGTGCTGTTTGTGTGCAGGTGGAAGTGCTGAGGGAGGGAGCAGCTCAGCTGGGGGCCAAGAAGTCTTCTTCTTTTGGCGGTTTTTGTTTCTTTCTTTGAACGACTCCCCCCTAGCAGCTCTGGGCGGGGCTGAGTAAGTGTATCTGAAACAGGCCTGTGGCACTGTGGGGGTGGCCAAGGTGATTTTCCTCGAGCTGTGTGCAGAGAAATAAATGCCCATCAGTCCCAGCCAGAGCAGTTCAGTGGCCGGTCAGTTTTGTTGCTTAGACGCAGCTCAGGACGCTTCCCTTTGGGCGTCTCCAGGGAGGTAACGCTGGGGCTGGCACGGCTGAGGTGTCACAAAGAGGGGGAACGTTTTGCTGCCCCCATTGTGATGTCACAAAGAGGGGGAACACAGGGGCTGCAATGGCTGTGGTGTCACAAGGAGGGGGAGCACAGGGGCTGCAATGGCTGTGGTGTCACAAAGAGGGGGAATGTTGTGCTGCCCCCATTGTGATGTCACAAAGAGGGGGAACGCTGGGGCTGGCTCGGCTGTGGTGTCACAAAGAGGGGGAATGTTGTGCTGCCCCCATTGTGATGTCACAAAGAGGAGGAACACAGGGGCTGCAATGGCTGTGGTGTCACAGAGTGGGAATGCAGGGGGTGCCGTGGTCTTTCTTTTAGTAAGTTTGGATCCTTGAAGTGTTTTGTAGGCCGTGTCAGTTTAATTGGGAGGGCTAAGGAAAAAGTGTGGAGGTGTGGAGGACTGAGGTGAAGTTGCAGGGATTTGGAAAGGGGGAGGAAAAGCAAGAAAGCAAGAAAGCAAGAAAGCAAGAAAGCAAGAATGCAAGAAAGCAAGAAAGCAAGCAAGAAAGCAAGAAAGCAAGTAAGCAAGAAAGCAAGAAAGCAAGAAAGCAAGAATGCAAGAAAGCAAGAAAGCAAGAAAGAAAGAAAGAAAGAAAGAAAGAGTCCTGGTGTTGTCATTACTAGCATCTGGAGCTTGACTGGAATCTGATGTTTGCTGCCCCCGGCAGTGCCCAGAGGTGGCAATTTCCAGGGCCTGGTGTCCTGGTCCAGGCAATTGGCAGCACCTGCAGTGCCTAGGTGGTACCTTTGCTGGCACCGGTGCCAGGCAGCTGGGCCAATTTCCTGCTGCTGGGGCCCTCGGGAGCCTGGCTGAGCAGGAAAGGTGAGGCTGAGGCAGGAGATCTCCTTGCGGCTGCAGCAAAGGCCGGGTGCACACACACCTTGCCGGCGCTGTACCCTGGGCCAAGTAGCATTGTGCCCCAGGGGCTGCGCCTAACTTTCTTCTGGCAGGCAGCTTGTGAACATGGAGTGTGGAGAAGGCAGAGGTGACTGTCAGCTTTGTGCAGTCCTAGCAAAGGATGCTGCCTGTGAAGCAGCCTGGGAGCAGGCTTGACGTGCCAGCAGCGGCCAATTGAGAGGCCTTTTCTTCCCTGCGGGCTGAGGCCCTGAGCCTTGCCCTTTGCCAGGGCCCGTGAGTGCCTGCCCAGGGGCCTTTTGCACAGGGGTGAGAGAAGTGCTGCTGCAAGGCTGTCCTCAAGCTACTTTTGCTGCAGATGGAGCTGAGGACTGCTGATTGCTTGCAGTCTCAGGTGCTGTTTGTGTGCAGGTGGAAGTGCTGAGGGAGGGAGCAGCTCAGCTGGGGGCCAAGAAGTCTTCTTCTTTTGGCGGTTTTTGTTTCTTTCTTTGAACGACTCCCCCCTAGCAGCTCTGGGCGGGGCTGAGTAAGTGTATCTGAAACAGGCCTGTGGCACTGTGGGGGTGGCCAAGGTGATTTTCCTCGAGCTGTGTGCAGAGAAATAAATGCCCATCAGTCCCAGCCAGAGCAGTTCAGTGGCCGGTCAGTTTTGTTGCTTAGACGCAGCTCAGGACGCTTCCCTTTGGGCGTCTCCAGGGAGGTAACGCTGGGGCTGGCACGGCTGTGGTGTCACAAAGAGGGGGAACGTTTTCTGCCCCCATTGTGATGTCACAAAGAGGGGGAACACAGGGGCTGCAATGGCTGTGGTGTCACAAAGAGGGGGAATGTTGTGCTGCCCCCATTGTGATGTCACAAAGAGGGGGAACGCTGGGGCTGGCACGGCTGTGGTGTCACAAAGAGGGGGAATGTTGTGCTGCCCCCATTGTGATGTCACAAAGAGGGGGAACGCTGGGGCTGGCACGGCTGTGGTGTCACAAAGAGGGGGAATGTTGTGCTGCCCCCATTGTGATGTCACAAAGAGGAGGAACACAGGGGCTGCAATGGCTGTGGTGTCACAGAGTGGGAATGCAGGGGGTGCCGTGGTCTTTCTTTTAGTAAGTTTGGATCCTTGAAGTGTTTTGTAGGCCGTGTCAGTTTAATTGGGAGGGCTAAGGAAAAAGTGTGGAGGTGTGGAGGACTGAGGTGAAGTTGCAGGGATTTGGAAAGGCGGAGGAAAAGCAAGAAAGCAAGAAAGCAAGAAAGCAAGAAAGCAAGAATGCAAGAAAGCAAGAAAGCAAGCAAGAAAGCAAGAAAGCAAGTAAGCAAGAAAGCAAGAAAGCAAGAAAGCAAGAATGCAAGAAAGCAAGAAAGAAAGAAAGAAAGAAAGAAAGAAAGAAAGAGTCCTGGTGTTGTCATTACTAGCATCTGGAGCTTGACTGGAATCTGATGTTTGCTGCCCCCGGCAGTGCCCAGAGGTGGCAATTTCCAGGGCCTGGTGTCCTGGTCCAGGCAATTGGCAGCACCTGCAGTGCCTAGGTGGTACCTTGGCTGGCACCGGTGCCAGGCAGCTGAGCCAATTTCCTGCTGCTGGGGCCCTCGGGAGCCTGGCCGAGCAGGAAAGGTGAGGCTGAGGCAGGAGATCTCCTTGCGGCTGCAGCAAAGGCCGGGTGCACACACACCTTGCCGGCGCTGTGCCCTGGGCCAAGTAGGATTGTGGCCCAGGGGCTGCGCGTAACTTTCTTCTGGCAGGCAGCTTTTGAACATGGAGTGTGGAGAAGGCAGAGGTGACTGTCAGCTTTGTGCAGTCCTAGCAAAGGATGCTGCCTGTGAAGCAGCCTGGGAGCAGGCTTGACGTGCCAGCAGCGGCCAATTGAGAGGCCTTTTCTTCCCTGCGGGCTGAGGCCCTGAGCCTTGCCCTTTGCCAGGGCCCGTGAGTGCCTGCCCAGGGGCCTTTTGCACAGGGGTGAGAGAAGTGCTGCTGCAAGGCTGTCCTCAAGCTACTTTTGCTGCAGATGGAGCTGAGGACTGCTGATTGCTTGCAGTCTCAGGTGCTGTTTGTGTGCAGGTGGAAGTGCTGAGGGAGGGAGCAGCTCAGCTGGGGGCCAAGAAGTCTTCTTCTTTTGGCGGTTTTTGTTTCTTTCTTTGAACGACTCCCCCCTAGCAGCTCTGGGCGGGGCTGAGTAAGTGTATCTGAAACAGGCCTGTGGCACTGTGGGGGTGGCCAAGGTGATTTTCCTCGAGCTGTGTGCAGAGAAATAAATGCCCATCAGTCCCAGCCAGAGCAGTTCAGTGGCCGGTCAGTTTTGTTGCTTAGACGCAGCTCAGGACGCTTCCCTTTGGGCGTCTCCAGGGAGGTAACACAGGGGCTGGCACGGCTGTGGTGTCACAAACAGGGGGAACGTTTTCTGCCCCCATTGTGATGTCACAAAGAGGAGGAACACAGGGGCTGCAATGGCTGTGGTGTCACAAAGAGGGGGAATGTTGTGCTGCCCCCATTGTGATGTCACAAAGAGGGGGAACGCTGGGGCTGGCACGGCTGTGGTGTCACAAAGAGGGGGAATGTTGTGCTGCCCCCATTGTGATGTCACAAAGAGGAGGAACACAGGGGCTGCAATGGCTGTGGTGTCACAGAGTGGGAATGCAGGGGGTGATGTGGTCTTTCTTTTAGTAAGTTTGGATCCTTGAAGTGTTTTGTAGGCCGTGTCAGTTTAATTGGGAGGGCTAAGGAAAAAGTGCGGAGGTGTGGAGGACTGAGGTGAAGTTGCAGGGATTTGGAAAGGCGGAGGAAAAGCAAGAAAGCAAGAAAGCAAGAAAGCAAGAAAGCAAGAAAGCAAGAATGCAAGAAAGCAAGAAAGCAAGCAAGAAAGCAAGCAAGAAAGCAAGCAAGAAAGAAAGAGTACTGGTGTTGTCATTACTAGCATCTGGAGCTTGACTGGAATCTGATGTTTGCTGCCCCCGGCAGTGCCCAGAGGTGGCAATTTCCAGGGCCTGGTGTCCTGGTCCAGGCAATTGGCAGCACCTGCAGTGCCTAGGTGGTACCTTTGCCGGCACCGGTGCCAGGCAGCTGGGCCAATTTCCTGCTGCTGGGGCCCTCGGGAGCCTGGCCGAGCAGGAAAGGTGAGGCTGAGGCAGGAGATCTCCTTGCGGCTGCAGCAAAGGCCGGGTGCACACACACCTTGCCGGCGCTGTGCCCTGGGCCAAGTAGGATTGTGGCCCAGGGGCTGCGCCTAACTTTCTTCTGGCAGGCAGCTTGTGAACATGGAGTGTGGAGAAGGCAGAGGTGACTGTCAGCTTTGTGCAGTCCTAGCAAAGGATGCTGCCTGTGAAGCAGCCTGGGAGCAGGCTTGACGTGCCAGCAGCGGCCAATTGAGAGGCCTTTTCTTCCCTGCGGGCTGAGGCCCTGAGCCTTGCCCTTTGCCAGGGCCCGTGAGTACCTGCCCAGGGGCCTTTTGCACAGGGGTGAGAGAAGTGCTGCTGCAAGGCTGTCCTCAAGCTACTTTTGCTGCAGATGGAGCTGAGGACTGCTGATTGCTTGCAGTCTCAGGTGCTGTTTGTGTGCAGGTGGAAGTGCTGAGGGAGGGAGCAGCTCAGCTGGGGGCCAAGAAGTCTTCTTCTTTTGGCGGTTTTTGTTTCTTTCTTTGAACGACTCCCCCCTAGCAGCTCTGGGCGGGGCTGAGTAAGTGTATCTGAAACAGGCCTGTGGCACTGTGGGGGTGGCCAAGGTGATTTTCCTCGAGCTGTGTGCAGAGAAATAAATGCCCATCAGTCCCAGCCAGAGCAGTTCAGTGGCCGGTCAGTTTTGTTGCTTAGACGCAGCTCAGGACGCTTCCCTTTGGGCGTCTCCAGGGAGGTAACGCTGGGGCTGGCACGGCTGTGGTGTCACAAAGAGGGGGAACGTTTTGCTGCCCCCATTGTGATGTCACAAAGAGAAGGAACACAGGGGCTGCAATGGCTGTGGTGTCACAAGGAGGGGGAGCACAGGGGCTGCAATGGCTGCGGTGTCACAAAGAGGGGGAATGTTGTGCTGCCGCCATTGTGATGTCACAAAGAGGGGGAACACAGGGGCTGCAATGGCTGTGGTGTCACAAAGAGGGGGAGCACAGGGGCTGCAATGGCTGTGGTGTCACAAAGAGGGGGAATGTTGTGCTGCCCCCATTGTGATGTCACAAAGAGGGGGAACGCTGGGGCTGGCTCGGCTGTGGTGTCACAAAGAGGGGGAATGTTGTGCTGCCCCCATTGTGATGTCACAAAGAGGGGGAACGCTGGGGCTGGCACGGCTGTGGTGTCACAAAGAGGGGGAATGTTGTGCTGCCCCCATTGTGATGTCACAAAGAGGGGGAACGCTGGGGCTGGCACGGCTGTGGTGTCACAAAGAGGGGGAATGTTGTGCTGCCCCCATTGTGATGTCACAAAGAGGAGGAACACAGGGGCTGCAATGGCTGTGGTGTCACAGAGTGGGAATGCAGGGGGTGCCGTGGTCTTTCTTTTAGTAAGTTTGGATCCTTGAAGTGTTTTGTAGGCCGTGTCAGTTTAATTGGGAGGGCTAAGGAAAAAGTGTGGAGGTGTGGAGGACTGAGGTGAAGTTGCAGGGATTTGGAAAGGCGGAGGAAAAGCAAGAAAGCAAGAAAGCAAGAAAGCAAGAAAGCAAGAATGCAAGAAAGCAAGAAAGCAAGCAAGAAAGCAAGAAAGCAAGTAAGCAAGAAAGCAAGAAAGCAAGAAAGCAAGAATGCAAGAAAGCAAGAAAGAAAGAAAGAAAGAAAGAAAGAAAGAAAGAGTCCTGGTGTTGTCATTACTAGCATCTGGAGCTTGACTGGAATCTGATGTTTGCTGCCCCCGGCAGTGCCCAGAGGTGGCAATTTCCAGGGCCTGGTGTCCTGGTCCAGGCAATTGGCAGCACCTGCAGTGCCTAGGTGGTACCTTGGCTGGCACCGGTGCCAGGCAGCTGAGCCAATTTCCTGCTGCTGGGGCCCTCGGGAGCCTGGCCGAGCAGGAAAGGTGAGGCTGAGGCAGGAGATCTCCTTGCGGCTGCAGCAAAGGCCGGGTGCACACACACCTTGCCGGCGCTGTGCCCTGGGCCAAGTAGGATTGTGGCCCAGGGGCTGCGCGTAACTTTCTTCTGGCAGGCAGCTTTTGAACATGGAGTGTGGAGAAGGCAGAGGTGACTGTCAGCTTTGTGCAGTCCTAGCAAAGGATGCTGCCTGTGAAGCAGCCTGGGAGCAGGCTTGACGTGCCAGCAGCGGCCAATTGAGAGGCCTTTTCTTCCCTGCGGGCTGAGGCCCTGAGCCTTGCCCTTTGCCAGGGCCCGTGAGTGCCTGCCCAGGGGCCTTTTGCACAGGGGTGAGAGAAGTGCTGCTGCAAGGCTGTCCTCAAGCTACTTTTGCTGCAGATGGAGCTGAGGACTGCTGATTGCTTGCAGTCTCAGGTGCTGTTTGTGTGCAGGTGGAAGTGCTGAGGGAGGGAGCAGCTCAGCTGGGGGCCAAGAAGTCTTCTTCTTTTGGCGGTTTTTGTTTCTTTCTTTGAACGACTCCCCCCTAGCAGCTCTGGGCGGGGCTGAGTAAGTGTATCTGAAACAGGCCTGTGGCACTGTGGGGGTGGCCAAGGTGATTTTCCTCGAGCTGTGTGCAGAGAAATAAATGCCCATCAGTCCCAGCCAGAGCAGTTCAGTGGCCGGTCAGTTTTGTTGCTTAGACGCAGCTCAGGACGCTTCCCTTTGGGCGTCTCCAGGGAGGTAACGCTGGGGCTGGCACGGCTGTGGTGTCACAAAGAGGGGGAATGTTTTCTGCCCCCATTGTGATGTCACAAAGAGGAGGAACACAGGGGCTGCAATGGCTGTGGTGTCACAAAGAGGGGGAACGTTTTCTGCCCCCATTGTGATGTCACAAAGAGGAGGAACACAGGGGCTGCAATGGCTGTGGTGTCACAAAGAGGGGGAATGTTGTGCTGCCCCCATTGTGATGTCACAAAGAGGGGGAACGCTGGGGCTGGCACGGCTGTGGTGTCACAAAGAGGGGGAATGTTGTGCTGCCCCCATTGTGATGTCACAAAGAGGAGGAACACAGGGGCTGCAATGGCTGTGGTGTCACAGAGTGGGAATGCAGGGGGTGATGTGGTCTTTCTTTTAGTAAGTTTGGATCCTTGAAGTGTTTTGTAGGCCGTGTCAGTTTAATTGGGAGGGCTAAGGAAAAAGTGCGGAGGTGTGGAGGACTGAGGTGAAGTTGCAGGGATTTGGAAAGGCGGAGGAAAAGCAAGAAAGCAAGAAAGCAAGAAAGCAAGAAAGCAAGAAAGCAAGAATGCAAGAAAGCAAGAAAGCAAGCAAGAAAGCAAGCAAGAAAGCAAGCAAGAAAGAAAGAGTACTGGTGTTGTCATTACTAGCATCTGGAGCTTGACTGGAATCTGATGTTTGCTGCCCCCGGCAGTGCCCAGAGGTGGCAATTTCCAGGGCCTGGTGTCCTGGTCCAGGCAATTGGCAGCACCTGCAGTGCCTAGGTGGTACCTTTGCCGGCACCGGTGCCAGGCAGCTGGGCCAATTTCCTGCTGCTGGGGCCCTCGGGAGCCTGGCCGAGCAGGAAAGGTGAGGCTGAGGCAGGAGATCTCCTTGCGGCTGCAGCAAAGGCCGGGTGCACACACACCTTGCCGGCGCTGTGCCCTGGGCCAAGTAGGATTGTGGCCCAGGGGCTGCGCCTAACTTTCTTCTGGCAGGCAGCTTGTGAACATGGAGTGTGGAGAAGGCAGAGGTGACTGTCAGCTTTGTGCAGTCCTAGCAAAGGATGCTGCCTGTGAAGCAGCCTGGGAGCAGGCTTGACGTGCCAGCAGCGGCCAATTGAGAGGCCTTTTCTTCCCTGCGGGCTGAGGCCCTGAGCCTTGCCCTTTGCCAGGGCCCGTGAGTACCTGCCCAGGGGCCTTTTGCACAGGGGTGAGAGAAGTGCTGCTGCAAGGCTGTCCTCAAGCTACTTTTGCTGCAGATGGAGCTGAGGACTGCTGATTGCTTGCAGTCTCAGGTGCTGTTTGTGTGCAGGTGGAAGTGCTGAGGGAGGGAGCAGCTCAGCTGGGGGCCAAGAAGTCTTCTTCTTTTGGCGGTTTTTGTTTCTTTCTTTGAACGACTCCCCCCTAGCAGCTCTGGGCGGGGCTGAGTAAGTGTATCTGAAACAGGCCTGTGGCACTGTGGGGGTGGCCAAGGTGATTTTCCTCGAGCTGTGTGCAGAGAAATAAATGCCCATCAGTCCCAGCCAGAGCAGTTCAGTGGCCGGTCAGTTTTGTTGCTTAGACGCAGCTCAGGACGCTTCCCTTTGGGCGTCTCCAGGGAGGTAACGCTGGGGCTGGCACGGCTGTGGTGTCACAAAGAGGGGGAACGTTTTGCTGCCCCCATTGTGATGTCACAAAGAGAAGGAACACAGGGGCTGCAATGGCTGTGGTGTCACAAGGAGGGGGAGCACAGGGGCTGCAATGGCTGCGGTGTCACAAAGAGGGGGAATGTTGTGCTGCCGCCATTGTGATGTCACAAAGAGGGGGAACACAGGGGCTGCAATGGCTGTGGTGTCACAAAGAGGGGGAGCACAGGGGCTGCAATGGCTGTGGTGTCACAAAGAGGGGGAATGTTGTGCTGCCCCCATTGTGATGTCACAAAGAGGGGGAACGCTGGGGCTGGCTCGGCTGTGGTGTCACAAAGAGGGGGAATGTTGTGCTGCCGCCATTGTGATGTCACAAAGAGGAGGAACACAGGGGCTGCAATGGCTGTGGTGTCACAGAGTGGGAATGCAGGGGTTGCCGTGGTCTTTCTTTTAGTAAGTTTGGATCCTTGAAGTGTTTTGTAGGCCGTGTCAGTTTAATTGGGAGGGCTAAGGAAAAAGTGCGGAGGTGTGGAGGACTGAGGTGAAGTTGCAGGGATTTGGAAAGGGGGAGGAAAAGCAAGAAAGCAAGAAAGCAAGAAAGCAAGAAAGCAAGAATGCAAGAAAGCAAGAAAGCAAGCAAGAAAGCAAGAAAGCAAGTAAGCAAGAAAGCAAGAAAGCAAGAAAGCAAGAATGCAAGAAAGCAAGAAAGAAAGAAAGAAAGAAAGAAAGAAAGAAAGAGTCCTGGTGTTGTCATTACTAGCATCTGGAGCTTGACTGGAATCTGATGTTTGCTGCCCCCGGCAGTGCCCAGAGGTGGCAATTTCCAGGGCCTGGTGTCCTGGTCCAGGCAATTGGCAGCACCTGCAGTGCCTAGGTGGTACCTTTGCCGGCACCGGTGCCAGGCAGCTGGGCCAATTTCCTGCTGCTGGGGCCCTCGGGAGCCTGGCCGAGCAGGAAAGGTGAGGCTGAGGCAGGAGATCTCCTTGCGGCTGCAGCAAAGGCCGGGTGCACACACACCTTGCCGGCGCTGTGCCCTGGGCCAAGTAGGATTGTGGCCCAGGGGCTGCGCCTAACTTTCTTCTGGCAGGCAGCTTGTGAACATGGAGTGTGGAGAAGGCAGAGGTGACTGTCAGCTTTGTGCAGTCCTAGCAAAGGATGCTGCCTGTGAAGCAGCCTGGGAGCAGGCTTGACGTGCCAGCAGCGGCCAATTGAGAGGCCTTTTCTTCCCTGCGGGCTGAGGCCCTGAGCCTTGCCCTTTGCCAGGGCCCGTGAGTGCCTGCCCAGGGGCCTTTTGCACAGGGGTGAGAGAAGTGCTGCTGCAAGGCTGTCCTCAAGCTACTTTTGCTGCAGATGGAGCTGAGGACTGCTGATTGCTTGCAGTCTCAGGTGCTGTTTGTGTGCAGGTGGAAGTGCTGAGGGAGGGAGCAGCTCAGCTGGGGGCCAAGAAGTCTTCTTCTTTTGGCGGTTTTTGTTTCTTTCTTTGAACGACTCCCCCCTAGCAGCTCTGGGCGGGGCTGAGTAAGTGTATCTGAAACAGGCCTGTGGCACTGTGGGGGTGGCCAAGGTGATTTTCCTCGAGCTGTGTGCAGAGAAATAAATGCCCATCAGTCCCAGCCAGAGCAGTTCAGTGGCCGGTCAGTTTTGTTGCTTAGACGCAGCTCAGGACGCTTCCCTTTGGGCGTCTCCAGGGAGGTAACGCTGGGGCTGGCACGGCTGTGGTGTCACAAAGAGGGGGAACGTTTTGCTGCCCCCATTGTGATGTCACAAAGAGAAGGAACACAGGGGCTGCAATGGCTGTGGTGTCACAAGGAGGGGGAGCACAGGGGCTGCAATGGCTGCGGTGTCACAAAGAGGGGGAATGTTGTGCTGCCGCCATTGTGATGTCACAAAGAGGGGGAACACAGGGGCTGCAATGGCTGTGGTGTCACAAAGAGGGGGAGCACAGGGGCTGCAATGGCTGTGGTGTCACAAAGAGGGGGAATGTTGTGCTGCCCCCATTGTGATGTCACAAAGAGGGGGAACGCTGGGGCTGGCTCGGCTGTGGTGTCACAAAGAGGGGGAATGTTGTGCTGCCGCCATTGTGATGTCACAAAGAGGAGGAACACAGGGGCTGCAATGGCTGTGGTGTCACAGAGTGGGAATGCAGGGGTTGCCGTGGTCTTTCTTTTAGTAAGTTTGGATCCTTGAAGTGTTTTGTAGGCCGTGTCAGTTTAATTGGGAGGGCTAAGGAAAAAGTGCGGAGGTGTGGAGGACTGAGGTGAAGTTGCAGGGATTTGGAAAGGGGGAGGAAAAGCAAGAAAGCAAGAAAGCAAGAAAGCAAGAAAGCAAGAATGCAAGAAAGCAAGAAAGCAAGCAAGAAAGCAAGAAAGCAAGTAAGCAAGAAAGCAAGAAAGCAAGAAAGCAAGAATGCAAGAAAGCAAGAAAGAAAGAAAGAAAGAAAGAAAGAAAGAAAGAGTCCTGGTGTTGTCATTACTAGCATCTGGAGCTTGACTGGAATCTGATGTTTGCTGCCCCCGGCAGTGCCCAGAGGTGGCAATTTCCAGGGCCTGGTGTCCTGGTCCAGGCAATTGGCAGCACCTGCAGTGCCTAGGTGGTACCTTTGCCGGCACCGGTGCCAGGCAGCTGGGCCAATTTCCTGCTGCTGGGGCCCTCGGGAGCCTGGCCGAGCAGGAAAGGTGAGGCTGAGGCAGGAGATCTCCTTGCGGCTGCAGCAAAGGCCGGGTGCACACACACCTTGCCGGCGCTGTGCCCTGGGCCAAGTAGGATTGTGGCCCAGGGGCTGCGCCTAACTTTCTTCTGGCAGGCAGCTTGTGAACATGGAGTGTGGAGAAGGCAGAGGTGACTGTCAGCTTTGTGCAGTCCTAGCAAAGGATGCTGCCTGTGAAGCAGCCTGGGAGCAGGCTTGACGTGCCAGCAGCGGCCAATTGAGAGGCCTTTTCTTCCCTGCGGGCTGAGGCCCTGAGCCTTGCCCTTTGCCAGGGCCCGTGAGTGCCTGCCCAGGGGCCTTTTGCACAGGGGTGAGAGAAGTGCTGCTGCAAGGCTGTCCTCAAGCTACTTTTGCTGCAGATGGAGCTGAGGACTGCTGATTGCTTGCAGTCTCAGGTGCTGTTTGTGTGCAGGTGGAAGTGCTGAGGGAGGGAGCAGCTCAGCTGGGGGCCAAGAAGTCTTCTTCTTTTGGCGGTTTTTGTTTCTTTCTTTGAACGACTCCCCCCTAGCAGCTCTGGGCGGGGCTGAGTAAGTGTATCTGAAACAGGCCTGTGGCACTGTGGGGGTGGCCAAGGTGATTTTCCTCGAGCTGTGTGCAGAGAAATAAATGCCCATCAGTCCCAGCCAGAGCAGTTCAGTGGCCGGTCAGTTTTGTTGCTTAGACGCAGCTCAGGACGCTTCCCTTTGGGCGTCTCCAGGGAGGTAACGCTGGGGCTGGCACGGCTGTGGTGTCATAAAGAGGGGGAATGTTTTGCTGCCCCCATTGTGATGTCACAAAGAGGGGGAGCACAGGGGCTGCAATGGCTGTGGTGTCACAAAGAGGGGGAATGTTGTGCTGCCCCCATTGTGATGTCACAAAGAGGGGGAACGCTGGGGCTGGCACGGCTGTGGTGTCACAAAGAGGGGGAATGTTGTGCTGCCGCCATTGTGATGTCACAAAGAGGAGGAACACAGGGGCTGCAATGGCTGTGGTGTCACAGAGTGGGAATGCAGGGGGTGCCGTGGTCTTTCTTTTAGTAAGTTTGGATCCTTGAAGTGTTTTGTAGGCCGTGTCAGTTTAATTGGGAGGGCTAAGGAAAAAGTGCGGAGGTGTGGAGGACTGAGGTGAAGTTGCAGGGATTTGGAAAGGCGGAGGAAAAGCAAGAAAGCAAGAAAGCAAGAAAGCAAGAAAGCAAGAATGCAAGAAAGCAAGAAAGCAAGCAAGAAAGCAAGCAAGAAAGCAAGCAAGAAAGAAAGAGTCCTGGTGTTGTCATTACTAGCATCTGGAGCTTGACTGGAATCTGATGTTTGCTGCCCCCGGCAGTGCCCAGAGGTGGCAATTTCCAGGGCCTGGTGTCCTGGTCCAGGCAATTGGCAGCACCTGCAGTGCCTAGGTGGTACCTTTGCCGGCACCGGTGCCAGGCAGCTGGGCCAATTTCCTGCTGCTGGGGCCCTCGGGAGCCTGGCCGAGCAGGAAAGGTGAGGCTGAGGCAGGAGATCTCCTTGCGGCTGCAGCAAAGGCCGGGTGCACACACACCTTGCCGGCGCTGTGCCCTGGGCCAAGTAGGATTGTGGCCCAGGGGCTGCGCGTAACTTTCTTCTGGCAGGCAGCTTGTGAACATGGAGTGTGGAGAAGGCAGAGGTGACTGTCAGCTTTGTGCAGTCCTAGCAAAGGATGCTGCCTGTGAAGCAGCCTGGGAGCAGGCTTGACGTGCCAGCAGCGGCCAATTGAGAGGCCTTTTCTTCCCTGCGGGCTGAGGCCCTGAGCCTTGCCCTTTGCCAGGGCCCGTGAGTGCCTGCCCAGGGGCCTTTTGCACAGGGGTGAGAGAAGTGCTGCTGCAAGGCTGTCCTCAAGCTACTTTTGCTGCAGATGGAGCTGAGGACTGCTGATTGCTTGCAGTCTCAGGTGCTGTTTGTGTGCAGGTGGAAGTGCTGAGGGAGGGAGCAGCTCAGCTGGGGGCCAAGAAGTCTTCTTCTTTTGGCGGTTTTTGTTTCTTTCTTTGAACGACTCCCCCCTAGCAGCTCTGGGCGGGGCTGAGTAAGTGTATCTGAAACAGGCCTGTGGCACTGTGGGGGTGGCCAAGGTGATTTTCCTCGAGCTGTGTGCAGAGAAATAAATGCCCATCAGTCCCAGCCAGAGCAGTTCAGTGGCCGGTCAGTTTTGTTGCTTAGACGCAGCTCAGGACGCTTCCCTTTGGGCGTCTCCAGGGAGGTAACGCTGGGGCTGGCACGGCTGTGGTGTCACAAAGAGGGGGAACGTTTTGCTGCCGCCATTGTGATGTCACAAAGAGAAGGAACACAGGGGCTGCAATGGCTGTGGTGTCACAAAGAGGGGGAATGTTGTGCTGCCCCCATTGTGATGTCACAAAGAGGGGGAACGCTGGGGCTGCAATGGCTGTGGTGTCACAAAGAGGGGGAACGTTTTGCTGCCGCCATTGTGATGTCACAAAGAGGAGGAACACAGGGGCTGCAATGGCTGTGGTGTCACAAAGAGGGGGAATGTTTTGCTGCCCCCATTGTGATGTCACAAAGAGGGGGAACACAGGGGCTGCAATGGCTGTGGTGTCACAAAGAGGGGGAATGTTTTGCTGCCCCCATTGTGATGTCACAAAGAGGGGGAGCACAGGGGCTGCAATGGCTGTGGTGTCACAAAGAGGGGGAATGTTGTGCTGCCCCCATTGTGATGTCACAAAGAGGGGGAACGCTGGGGCTGGCACGGCTGTGGTGTCACAAAGAGGGGGAATGTTGTGCTGCCGCCATTGTGATGTCACAAAGAGGAGGAACACAGGGGCTGCAATGGCTGTGGTGTCACAGAGTGGGAATGCAGGGGGTGCCGTGGTCTTTCTTTTAGTAAGTTTGGATCCTTGAAGTGTTTTGTAGGCCGTGTCAGTTTAATTGGGAGGGCTAAGGAAAAAGTGTGGAGGTGTGGAGGACTGAGGTGAAGTTGCAGGGATTTGGAAAGGCGGAGGAAAAGCAAGAAAGCAAGAAAGCAAGAAAGCAAGAAAGCAAGAATGCAAGAAAGCAAGAAAGCAAGCAAGAAAGCAAGAAAGCAAGTAAGCAAGAAAGCAAGAAAGCAAGAAAGCAAGAATGCAAGAAAGCAAGAAAGAAAGAAAGAAAGAAAGAAAGAGTCCTGGTGTTGTCATTACTAGCATCTGGAGCTTGACTGGAATCTGATGTTTGCTGCCCCCGGCAGTGCCCAGAGGTGGCAATTTCCAGGGCCTGGTGTCCTGGTCCAGGCAATTGGCAGCACCTGCAGTGCCTAGGTGGTACCTTTGCTGGCACCGGTGCCAGGCAGCTGAGCCAATTTCCTGCTGCTGGGGCCCTCGGGAGCCTGGCCGAGCAGGAAAGGTGAGGCTGAGGCAGGAGATCTCCTTGCGGCTGCAGCAAAGGCCGGGTGCACACACACCTTGCCGGCGCTGTGCCCTGGGCCAAGTAGGATTGTGGCCCAGGGGCTGCGCGTAACTTTCTTCTGGCAGGCAGCTTGTGAACATGGAGTGTGGAGAAGGCAGAGGTGACTGTCAGCTTTGTGCAGTCCTAGCAAAGGATGCTGCCTGTGAAGCAGCCTGGGAGCAGGCTTGACGTGCCAGCAGCGGCCAATTGAGAGGCCTTTTCTTCCCTGCGGGCTGAGGCCCTGAGCCTTGCCCTTTGCCAGGGCCCGTGAGTGCCTGCCCAGGGGCCTTTTGCACAGGGGTGAGAGAAGTGCTGCTGCAAGGCTGTCCTCAAGCTACTTTTGCTGCAGATGGAGCTGAGGACTGCTGATTGCTTGCAGTCTCAGGTGCTGTTTGTGTGCAGGTGGAAGTGCTGAGGGAGGGAGCAGCTCAGCTGGGGGCCAAGAAGTCTTCTTCTTTTGGCGGTTTTTGTTTCTTTCTTTGAACGACTCCCCCCTAGCAGCTCTGGGCGGGGCTGAGTAAGTGTATCTGAAACAGGCCTGTGGCACTGTGGGGGTGGCCAAGGTGATTTTCCTCGAGCTGTGTGCAGAGAAATAAATGCCCATCAGTCCCAGCCAGAGCAGTTCAGTGGCCGGTCAGTTTTGTTGCTTAGACGCAGCTCAGGACGCTTCCCTTTGGGCGTCTCCAGGGAGGTAACGCTGGGGCTGGCACGGCTGTGGTGTCACAAAGAGGGGGAAGGTTTTCTGCCCCCATTGTGATGTCACAAAGAGGAGGAACACAGGGGCTGCAATGGCTGTGGTGTCACAAAGAGGGGGAATGTTGTGCTGCCCCCATTGTGATGTCACAAAGAGGGGGAACGCTGGGGCTGGCACGGCTGTGGTGTCACAAAGAGGGGGAATGTTGTGCTGCCCCCATTGTGATGTCACAAAGAGGAGGAACACAGGGGCTGCAATGGCTGTGGTGTCACAGAGTGGGAATGCAGGGGGTGATGTGGTCTTTCTTTTAGTAAGTTTGGATCCTTGAAGTGTTTTGTAGGCCGTGTCAGTTTAATTGGGAGGGCTAAGGAAAAAGTGCGGAGGTGTGGAGGACTGAGGTGAAGTTGCAGGGATTTGGAAAGGCGGAGGAAAAGAAAGAAAGCAAGAAAGCAAGAAAGCAAGAAAGCAAGAAAGCAAGAATGCAAGAAAGCAAGAAAGCAAGCAAGAAAGCAAGCAAGAAAGCAAGCAAGAAAGAAAGAGTACTGGTGTTGTCATTACTAGCATCTGGAGCTTGACTGGAATCTGATGTTTGCTGCCCCCGGCAGTGCCCAGAGGTGGCAATTTCCAGGGCCTGGTGTCCTGGTCCAGGCAATTGGCAGCACCTGCAGTGCCTAGGTGGTACCTTTGCCGGCACCGGTGCCAGGCAGCTGGGCCAATTTCCTGCTGCTGGGGCCCTCGGGAGCCTGGCCGAGCAGGAAAGGTGAGGCTGAGGCAGGAGATCTCCTTGCGGCTGCAGCAAAGGCCGGGTGCACACACACCTTGCCGGCGCTGTGCCCTGGGCCAAGTAGGATTGTGGCCCAGGGGCTGCGCGTAACTTTCTTCTGGCAGGCAGCTTGTGAACATGGAGTGTGGAGAAGGCAGAGGTGACTGTCAGCTTTGTGCAGTCCTAGCAAAGGATGCTGCCTGTGAAGCAGCCTGGGAGCAGGCTTGACGTGCCAGCAGCGGCCAATTGAGAGGCCTTTTCTTCCCTGCGGGCTGAGGCCCTGAGCCTTGCCCTTTGCCAGGGCCCGTGAGTGCCTGCCCAGGGGCCTTTTGCACAGGGGTGAGAGAAGTGCTGCTGCAAGGCTGTCCTCAAGCTACTTTTGCTGCAGATGGAGCTGAGGACTGCTGATTGCTTGCAGTCTCAGGTGCTGTTTGTGTGCAGGTGGAAGTGCTGAGGGAGGGAGCAGCTCAGCTGGGGGCCAAGAAGTCTTCTTCTTTTGGCGGTTTTTGTTTCTTTCTTTGAACGACTCCCCCCTAGCAGCTCTGGGCGGGGCTGAGTAAGTGTATCTGAAACAGGCCTGTGGCACTGTGGGGGTGGCCAAGGTGATTTTCCTCGAGCTGTGTGCAGAGAAATAAATGCCCATCAGTCCCAGCCAGAGCAGTTCAGTGGCCGGTCAGTTTTGTTGCTTAGACGCAGCTCAGGACGCTTCCCTTTGGGCGTCTCCAGGGAGGTAACGCTGGGGCTGGCACGGTCGTGGTGTCACAAGAAGGGGGAATGTTTTGCTGCCCCCATTGTGATGTCACAAAGAGGAGGAACACAGGGGCTGCAATGGCTGTGGTGTCACAAAGAGGGGGAATGTTGTGCTGCCCCCATTGTGATGTCACAAAGAGGGGGAACGCTGGGGCTGGCACGGCTGTGGTGTCACAAAGAGGGGGAATGTTGTGCTGCCCCCATTGTGATGTCACAAAGAGGAGGAACACAGGGGCTGCAATGGCTGTGGTGTCACAGAGTGGGAATGCAGGGGGTGATGTGGTCTTTCTTTTAGTAAGTTTGGATCCTTGAAGTGTTTTGTAGGCCGTGTCAGTTTAATTGGGAGGGCTAAGGAAAAAGTGCGGAGGTGTGGAGGACTGAGGTGAAGTTGCAGGGATTTGGAAAGGCGGAGGAAAAGAAAGAAAGCAAGAAAGCAAGAAAGCAAGAAAGCAAGAAAGCAAGAATGCAAGAAAGCAAGAAAGCAAGCAAGAAAGCAAGCAAGAAAGCAAGCAAGAAAGAAAGAGTACTGGTGTTGTCATTACTAGCATCTGGAGCTTGACTGGAATCTGATGTTTGCTGCCCCCGGCAGTGCCCAGAGGTGGCAATTTCCAGGGCCTGGTGTCCTGGTCCAGGCAATTGGCAGCACCTGCAGTGCCTAGGTGGTACCTTTGCCGGCACCGGTGCCAGGCAGCTGGGCCAATTTCCTGCTGCTGGGGCCCTCGGGAGCCTGGCCGAGCAGGAAAGGTGAGGCTGAGGCAGGAGATCTCCTTGCGGCTGCAGCAAAGGCCGGGTGCACACACACCTTGCCGGCGCTGTGCCCTGGGCCAAGTAGCATTGTGGCCCAGGGGCTGCGCCTAACTTTCTTCTGGCAGGCAGCTTGTGAACATGGAGTGTGGAGAAGGCAGAGGTGACTGTCAGCTTTGTGCAGTCCTAGCAAAGGATGCTGCCTGTGAAGCAGCCTGGGAGCAGGCTTGACGTGCCAGCAGCGGCCAATTGAGAGGCCTTTTCTTCCCTGCGGGCTGAGGCCCTGAGCCTTGCCCTTTGCCAGGGCCCGTGAGTGCCTGCCCAGGGGCCTTTTGCACAGGGGTGAGAGAAGTGCTGCTGCAAGGCTGTCCTCAAGCTACTTTTGCTGCAGATGGAGCTGAGGACTGCTGATTGCTTGCAGTCTCAGGTGCTGTTTGTGTGCAGGTGGAAGTGCTGAGGGAGGGAGCAGCTCAGCTGGGGGCCAAGAAGTCTTCTTCTTTTGGCGGTTTTTGTTTCTTTCTTTGAACGACTCCCCCCTAGCAGCTCTGGGCGGGGCTGAGTAAGTGTATCTGAAACAGGCCTGTGGCACTGTGGGGGTGGCCAAGGTGATTTTCCTCGAGCTGTGTGCAGAGAAATAAATGCCCATCAGTCCCAGCCAGAGCAGTTCAGTGGCCGGTCAGTTTTGTTGCTTAGACGCGGCTCAGGACGCTTCCCTTTGGGCGTCTCCAGGGTGGTAACGCTGGGGCTGGCACGGCCGTGGTGTCACAAGAAGGGGGAATGTTTTGCTGCCCCCATTGTGATGTCACAAAGAGGAGGAACACAGGGGCTGCAATGGCTGTGGTGTCACAAAGAGGGGGAATGTTGTGCTGCCCCAATTGTGATGTCACAAAGAGGGGGAACACAGGGGCTGAAATGGCTGTGGTGTCACAAAGAGGGGGAATGTTGTGCTGCCCCCATTGTGATGTCACAAAGAGGGGGAACGCTGGGGATGCAATGGCTGTGGTGTCACAAAGAGGGGGAACGTTTTGCTGCCGCCATTGTGATGTCACAAAGAGGAGGAACACAGGGGCTGCAATGGCTGTGGTGTCACAAAGAGGGGGAATGTTTTGCTGCCCCCATTGTGATGTCACAAAGAGGGGGAACACAGGGGCTGCAATGGCTGTGGTGTCACAAAGAGGGGGAATGTTTTGCTGCCCCCATTGTGATGTCACAAAGAGGGGGAACGCTGGGGCTGGCATGGCTGTGGTGTCACAACGAGGGGGAATGTTGTGCTGCCGCCATTGTGATGTCACAAAGAGGGGGAACACAGGGGCTGCAATGGCTGTGGTGTCACAAAGAGGGGGAGCACAGGGGCTGCAATGGCTGTGGTGTCACAAAGAGGGGGAATGTTGTGCTGCCCCCATTGTGATGTCACAAAGAGGGGGAACGCTGGGGCTGGCTCGGCTGTGGTGTCACAAAGAGGGGGAATGTTGTGCTGCCGCCATTGTGATGTCACAAAGAGGAGGAACACAGGGGCTGCAATGGCTGTGGTGTCACAGAGTGGGAATGCAGGGGGTGCCGTGGTCTTTCTTTTAGTAAGTTTGGATCCTTGAAGTGTTTTGTAGGCCGTGTCAGTTTAATTGGGAGGGCTAAGGAAAAAGTGCGGAGGTGTGGAGGACTGAGGTGAAGTTGCAGGGATTTGGAAAGGCGGAGGAAAAGAAAGAAAGCAAGAAAGCAAGAAAGCAAGAAAGCAAGAATGCAAGAAAGCAAGAAAGCAAGCAAGAAAGCAAGAAAGCAAGTAAGCAAGAAAGCAAGAAAGCAAGAAAGCAAGAATGCAAGAAAGCAAGAAAGAAAGAAAGAAAGAAAGAAAGAAAGAGTCCTGGTGTTGTCATTACTAGCATCTGGAGCTTGACTGGAATCTGATGTTTGCTGCCCCCGGCAGTGCCCAGAGGTGGCAATTTCCAGGGCCTGGTGTCCTGGTCCAGGCAATTGGCAGCACCTGCAGTGCCTAGGTGGTACCTTTGCTGGCACCGGTGCCAGGCAGCTGGGCCAATTTCCTGCTGCTGGGGCCCTCGGGAGCCTGGCTGAGCAGGAAAGGTGAGGCTGAGGCAGGAGATCTCCTTGCGGCTGCAGCAAAGGCCGGGTGCACACACACCTTGCCGGCGCTGTACCCTGGGCCAAGTAGGATTGTGGCCCAGGGGCTGCGCGTAACTTTCTTCTGGCAGGCAGCTTGTGAACATGGAGTGTGGAGAAGGCAGAGGTGACTGTCAGCTTTGTGCAGTCCTAGCAAAGGATGCTGCCTGTGAAGCAGCCTGGGAGCAGGCTTGACGTGCCAGCAGCGGCCAATTGAGAGGCCTTTTCTTCCCTGCGGGCTGAGGCCCTGAGCCTTGCCCTTTGCCAGGGCCCGTGAGTGCCTGCCCAGGGGCCTTTTGCACAGGGGTGAGAGAAGTGCTGCTGCAAGGCTGTCCTCAAGCTACTTTTGCTGCAGATGGAGCTGAGGACTGCTGATTGCTTGCAGTCTCAGGTGCTGTTTGTGTGCAGGTGGAAGTGCTGAGGGAGGGAGCAGCTCAGCTGGGGGCCAAGAAGTCTTCTTCTTTTGGCGGTTTTTGTTTCTTTCTTTGAACGACTCCCCCCTAGCAGCTCTGGGCGGGGCTGAGTAAGTGTATCTGAAACAGGCCTGTGGCACTGTGGGGGTGGCCAAGGTGATTTTCCTCGAGCTGTGTGCAGAGAAATAAATGCCCATCAGTCCCAGCCAGAGCAGTTCAGTGGCCGGTCAGTTTTGTTGCTTAGACGCAGCTCAGGACGCTTCCCTTTGGGCGTCTCCAGGGAGGTAACGCTGGGGCTGGCACGGCTGTGGTGTCACAAAGAGGGGGAACGTTTTCTGCCCCCATTGTGATGTCACAAAGAGGGGGAACACAGGGGCTGCAATGGCTGTGGTGTCACAAAGAGGGGGAATGTTGTGCTGCCCCCATTGTGATGTCACAAAGAGGGGGAACGCTGGGGCTGCAATGGCTGTGGTGTCACAAAGAGGGGGAGCACAGGGGCTGCAATGGCTGTGGTGTCACAAAGAGGGGGAATGTTGTGCTGCCCCCATTGTGATGTCACAAAGAGGGGGAACGCTGGGGCTGGCACGGCTGTGGTGTCACAAAGAGGGGGAATGTTGTGCTGCCCCCATTGTGATGTCACAAAGAGGAGGAACACAGGGGCTGCAATGGCTGTGGTGTCACAGAGTGGGAATGCAGGGGGTGCTGTGGTCTTTCTTTTAGTAAGTTTGGATCCTTGAAGTGTTTTGTAGGCCGTGTCAGTTTAATTGGGAGGGCTAAGGAAAAAGTGCGGAGGTGTGGAGGACTGAGGTGAAGTTGCAGGGATTTGGAAAGGCGGAGGAAAAGAAAGAAAGCAAGAAAGCAAGAAAGCAAGAAAGCAAGAAAGCAAGAATGCAAGAAAGCAAGAAAGCAAGCAAGAAAGCAACCAAGAAAGCAAGCAAGAAAGAAAGAGTACTGGTGTTGTCATTACTAGCATCTGGAGCTTGACTGGAATCTGATGTTTGCTGCCCCCGGCAGTGCCCAGAGGTGGCAATTTCCAGGGCCTGGTGTCCTGGTCCAGGCAATTGGCAGCACCTGCAGTGCCTAGGTGGTACCTTTGCCGGCACCGGTGCCAGGCAGCTGGGCCAATTTCCTGCTGCTGGGGCCCTCGGGAGCCTGGCCGAGCAGGAAAGGTGAGGCTGAGGCAGGAGATCTCCTTGCGGCTGCAGCAAAGGCCGGGTGCACACACACCTTGCCGGCGCTGTGCCCTGGGCCAAGTAGCATTGTGGCCCAGGGGCTGCGCGTAACTTTCTTCTGGCAGGCAGCTTGTGAACATGGAGTGTGGAGAAGGCAGAGGTGACTGTCAGCTTTGTGCAGTCCTAGCAAAGGATGCTGCCTGTGAAGCAGCCTGGGAGCAGGCTTGACGTGCCAGCAGCGGCCAATTGAGAGGCCTTTTCTTCCCTGCGGGCTGAGGCCCTGAGCCTTGCCCTTTGCCAGGGCCCGTGAGTGCCTGCCCAGGGGCCTTTTGCACAGGGGTGAGAGAAGTGCTGCTGCAAGGCTGTCCTCAAGCTACTTTTGCTGCAGATGGAGCTGAGGACTGCTGATTGCTTGCAGTCTCAGGTGCTGTTTGTGTGCAGGTGGAAGTGCTGAGGGAGGGAGCAGCTCAGCTGGGGGCCAAGAAGTCTTCTTCTTTTGGCGGTTTTTGTTTCTTTCTTTGAACGACTCCCCCCTAGCAGCTCTGGGCGGGGCTGAGTAAGTGTATCTGAAACAGGCCTGTGGCACTGTGGGGGTGGCCAAGGTGATTTTCCTCGAGCTGTGTGCAGAGAAATAAATGCCCATCAGTCCCAGCCAGAGCAGTTCAGTGGCCGGTCAGTTTTGTTGCTTAGACGCAGCTCAGGACGCTTCCCTTTGGGCGTCTCCAGGGAGGTAACGCTGGGGCTGGCACGGCTGTGGTGTCACAAAGAGGGGGAACGTTTTCTGCCCCCATTGTGATGTCACAAAGAGGAGGAACACAGGGGCTGCAATGGCTGTGGTGTCACAAAGAGGGGGAATGTTGTGCTGCCCCCATTGTGATGTCACAAAGAGGGGGAACGCTGGGGCTGGCACGGCTGTGGTGTCACAAAGAGGGGGAATGTTGTGCTGCCCCCATTGTGATGTCACAAAGAGGAGGAACACAGGGGCTGCAATGGCTGTGGTGTCACAGAGTGGGAATGCAGGGGGTGATGTGGTCTTTCTTTTAGTAAGTTTGGATCCTTGAAGTGTTTTGTAGGCCGTGTCAGTTTAATTGGGAGGGCTAAGGAAAAAGTGCGGAGGTGTGGAGGACTGAGGTGAAGTTGCAGGGATTTGGAAAGGCGGAGGAAAAGAAAGAAAGCAAGAAAGCAAGAAAGCAAGAAAGCAAGAAAGCAAGAATGCAAGAAAGCAAGAAAGCAAGCAAGAAAGCAAGCAAGAAAGCAAGCAAGAAAGAAAGAGTACTGGTGTTGTCATTACTAGCATCTGGAGCTTGACTGGAATCTGATGTTTGCTGCCCCCGGCAGTGCCCAGAGGTGGCAATTTCCAGGGCCTGGTGTCCTGGTCCAGGCAATTGGCAGCACCTGCAGTGCCTAGGTGGTACCTTTGCCGGCACCGGTGCCAGGCAGCTGGGCCAATTTCCTGCTGCTGGGGCCCTCGGGAGCCTGGCCGAGCAGGAAAGGTGAGGCTGAGGCAGGAGATCTCCTTGCGGCTGCAGCAAAGGCCGGGTGCACACACACCTTGCCGGCGCTGTGCCCTGGGCCAAGTAGGATTGTGGCCCAGGGGCTGCGCGTAACTTTCTTCTGGCAGGCAGCTTGTGAACATGGAGTGTGGAGAAGGCAGAGGTGACTGTCAGCTTTGTGCAGTCCTAGCAAAGGATGCTGCCTGTGAAGCAGCCTGGGAGCAGGCTTGACGTGCCAGCAGCGGCCAATTGAGAGGCCTTTTCTTCCCTGCGGGCTGAGGCCCTGAGCCTTGCCCTTTGCCAGGGCCCGTGAGTGCCTGCCCAGGGGCCTTTTGCACAGGGGTGAGAGAAGTGCTGCTGCAAGGCTGTCCTCAAGCTACTTTTGCTGCAGATGGAGCTGAGGACTGCTGATTGCTTGCAGTCTCAGGTGCTGTTTGTGTGCAGGTGGAAGTGCTGAGGGAGGGAGCAGCTCAGCTGGGGGCCAAGAAGTCTTCTTCTTTTGGCGGTTTTTGTTTCTTTCTTTGAACGACTCCCCCCTAGCAGCTCTGGGCGGGGCTGAGTAAGTGTATCTGAAACAGGCCTGTGGCACTGTGGGGGTGGCCAAGGTGATTTTCCTCGAGCTGTGTGCAGAGAAATAAATGCCCATCAGTCCCAGCCAGAGCAGTTCAGTGGCCGGTCAGTTTTGTTGCTTAGACGCGGCTCAGGACGCTTCCCTTTGGGCGTCTCCAGGGAGGTAACGCTGGGGCTGGCACGGCCGTGGTGTCACAAGAAGGGGGAATGTTTTGCTGCCCCCATTGTGATGTCACAAAGAGGAGGAACACAGGGGCTGCAATGGCTGTGGTGTCACAAAGAGGGGGAATGTTTTGCTGCCCCCATTGTGATGTCACAAAGAGGGGGAGCACAGGGGCTGCAATGGCTGTGGTGTCACAAAGACGGGGAATGTTGTGCTGCCCCAATTGTGATGTCACAAAGAGGGGGAACACAGGGGCTGAAATGGCTGTGGTGTCACAAAGAGGGGGAATGTTGTGCTGCCCCCATTGTGATGTCACAAAGAGGGGGAACGCTGGGGATGCAATGGCTGTGGTGTCACAAAGAGGGGGAATGTTGTGCTGCCGCCATTGTGATGTCACAAAGAGGGGGAACACAGGGGCTGCAATGGCTGTGGTGTCACAAAGAGGGGGAGCACAGGGGCTGCAATGGCTGTGGTGTCACAAAGAGGGGGAATGTTGTGCTGCCCCCATTGTGATGTCACAAAGAGGGGGAACGCTGGGGCTGGCTCGGCTGTGGTGTCACAAAGAGGGGGAATGTTGTGCTGCCGCCATTGTGATGTCACAAAGAGGAGGAACACAGGGGCTGCAATGGCTGTGGTGTCACAGAGTGGGAATGCAGGGGGTGCCGTGGTCTTTCTTTTAGTAAGTTTGGATCCTTGAAGTGTTTTGTAGGCCGTGTCAGTTTAATTGGGAGGGCTAAGGAAAAAGTGCGGAGGTGTGGAGGACTGAGGTGAAGTTGCAGGGATTTGGAAAGGGGGAGGAAAAGCAAGAAAGCAAGAAAGCAAGAAAGCAAGAAAGCAAGAATGCAAGAAAGCAAGAAAGCAAGCAAGAAAGCAAGAAAGCAAGTAAGCAAGAAAGCAAGAAAGCAAGAAAGCAAAAATGCAAGAAAGCAAGAAAGAAAGAAAGAAAGAAAGAAAGAAAGAGTCCTGGTGTTGTCATTACTAGCATCTGGAGCTTGACTGGAATCTGATGTTTGCTGCCCCCGGCAGTGCCCAGAGGTGGCAATTTCCAGGGCCTGGTGTCCTGGTCCAGGCAATTGGCAGCACCTGCAGTGCCTAGGTGGTACCTTTGCTGGCACCGGTGCCAGGCAGCTGGGCCAATTTCCTGCTGCTGGGGCCCTCGGGAGCCTGGCTGAGCAGGAAAGGTGAGGCTGAGGCAGGAGATCTCCTTGCGGCTGCAGCAAAGGCCGGGTGCACACACACCTTGCCGGCGCTGTACCCTGGGCCAAGTAGGATTGTGGCCCAGGGGCTGCGCGTAACTTTCTTCTGGCAGGCAGCTTGTGAACATGGAGTGTGGAGAAGGCAGAGGTGACTGTCAGCTTTGTGCAGTCCTAGCAAAGGATGCTGCCTGTGAAGCAGCCTGGGAGCAGGCTTGACGTGCCAGCAGCGGCCAATTGAGAGGCCTTTTCTTCCCTGCGGGCTGAGGCCCTGAGCCTTGCCCTTTGCCAGGGCCCGTGAGTGCCTGCCCAGGGGCCTTTTGCACAGGGGTGAGAGAAGTGCTGCTGCAAGGCTGTCCTCAAGCTACTTTTGCTGCAGATGGAGCTGAGGACTGCTGATTGCTTGCAGTCTCAGGTGCTGTTTGTGTGCAGGTGGAAGTGCTGAGGGAGGGAGCAGCTCAGCTGGGGGCCAAGAAGTCTTCTTCTTTTGGCGGTTTTTGTTTCTTTCTTTGAACGACTCCCCCCTAGCAGCTCTGGGCGGGGCTGAGTAAGTGTATCTGAAACAGGCCTGTGGCACTGTGGGGGTGGCCAAGGTGATTTTCCTCGAGCTGTGTGCAGAGAAATAAATGCCCATCAGTCCCAGCCAGAGCAGTTCAGTGGCCGGTCAGTTTTGTTGCTTAGACGCAGCTCAGGACGCTTCCCTTTGGGCGTCTCCAGGGAGGTAACGCTGGGGCTGGCACGGCTGTGGTGTCACAAAGAGGGGGAACGTTTTCTGCCCCCATTGTGATGTCACAAAGAGGGGGAACACAGGGGCTGCAATGGCTGTGGTGTCACAAAGAGGGGGAATGTTGTGCTGCCCCCATTGTGATGTCACAAAGAGGGGGAACGCTGGGGCTGCAATGGCTGTGGTGTCACAAAGAGGGGGAGCACAGGGGCTGCAATGGCTGTGGTGTCACAAAGAGGGGGAATGTTGTGCTGCCCCCATTGTGATGTCACAAAGAGGGGGAACGCTGGGGCTGGCACGGCTGTGGTGTCACAAAGAGGGGGAATGTTGTGCTGCCCCCATTGTGATGTCACAAAGAGGAGGAACACAGGGGCTGCAATGGCTGTGGTGTCACAGAGTGGGAATGCAGGGGGTGCTGTGGTCTTTCTTTTAGTAAGTTTGGATCCTTGAAGTGTTTTGTAGGCCGTGTCAGTTTAATTGGGAGGGCTAAGGAAAAAGTGCGGAGGTGTGGAGGACTGAGGTGAAGTTGCAGGGATTTGGAAAGGCGGAGGAAAAGAAAGAAAGCAAGAAAGCAAGAAAGCAAGAAAGCAAGAATGCAAGAAAGCAAGAAAGCAAGCAAGAAAGCAAGCAAGAAAGCAAGCAAGAAAGAAAGAGTACTGGTGTTGTCATTACTAGCATCTGGAGCTTGACTGGAATCTGATGTTTGCTGCCCCCGGCAGTGCCCAGAGGTGGCAATTTCCAGGGCCTGGTGTCCTGGTCCAGGCAATTGGCAGCACCTGCAGTGCCTAGGTGGTACCTTTGCCGGCACCGGTGCCAGGCAGCTGGGCCAATTTCCTGCTGCTGGGGCCCTCGGGAGCCTGGCCGAGCAGGAAAGGTGAGGCTGAGGCAGGAGATCTCCTTGCGGCTGCAGCAAAGGCCGGGTGCACACACACCTTGCCGGCGCTGTGCCCTGGGCCAAGTAGCATTGTGGCCCAGGGGCTGCGCCTAACTTTCTTCTGGCAGGCAGCTTGTGAACATGGAGTGTGGAGAAGGCAGAGGTGACTGTCAGCTTTGTGCAGTCCTAGCAAAGGATGCTGCCTGTGAAGCAGCCTGGGAGCAGGCTTGACGTGCCAGCAGCGGCCAATTGAGAGGCCTTTTCTTCCCTGCGGGCTGAGGCCCTGAGCCTTGCCCTTTGCCAGGGCCCGTGAGTACCTGCCCAGGGGCCTTTTGCACAGGGGTGAGAGAAGTGCTGCTGCAAGGCTGTCCTCAAGCTACTTTTGCTGCAGATGGAGCTGAGGACTGCTGATTGCTTGCAGTCTCAGGTGCTGTTTGTGTGCAGGTGGAAGTGCTGAGGGAGGGAGCAGCTCAGCTGGGGGCCAAGAAGTCTTCTTCTTTTGGCGGTTTTTGTTTCTTTCTTTGAACGACTCCCCCCTAGCAGCTCTGGGCGGGGCTGAGTAAGTGTATCTGAAACAGGCCTGTGGCACTGTGGGGGTGGCCAAGGTGATTTTCCTCGAGCTGTGTGCAGAGAAATAAATGCCCATCAGTCCCAGCCAGAGCAGTTCAGTGGCCGGTCAGTTTTGTTGCTTAGACGCAGCTCAGGACGCTTCCCTTTGGGCGTCTCCAGGGAGGTAACGCTGGGGCTGGCACGGCTGTGGTGTCACAAAGAGGGGGAACGTTTTGCTGCCCCCATTGTGATGTCACAAAGAGAAGGAACACAGGGGCTGCAATGGCTGTGGTGTCACAAGGAGGGGGAGCACAGGGGCTGCAATGGCTGTGGTGTCACAAAGAGGGGGAATGTTGTGCTGCCGCCATTGTGATGTCACAAAGAGGGGGAACACAGGGGCTGCAATGGCTGTGGTGTCACAAAGAGGGGGAGCACAGGGGCTGCAATGGCTGTGGTGTCACAAAGAGGGGGAATGTTGTGCTGCCCCCATTGTGATGTCACAAAGAGGGGGAACGCTGGGGCTGGCTCGGCTGTGGTGTCACAAAGAGGGGGAATGTTGTGCTGCCCCCATTGTGATGTCACAAAGAGGAGGAACACAGGGGCTGCAATGGCTGTGGTGTCACAGAGTGGGAATGCAGGGGTTGCCGTGGTCTTTCTTTTAGTAAGTTTGGATCCTTGAAGTGTTTTGTAGGCCGTGTCAGTTTAATTGGGAGGGCTAAGGAAAAAGTGCGGAGGTGTGGAGGACTGAGGTGAAGTTGCAGGGATTTGGAAAGGGGGAGGAAAAGCTAGAAAGCAAGAAAGCAAGAAAGCAAGAAAGCAAGAATGCAAGAAAGCAAGAAAGCAAGCAAGAAAGCAAGAAAGCAAGTAAGCAAGAAAGCAAGAAAGCAAGAAAGCAAGAATGCAAGAAAGCAAGAAAGAAAGAAAGAAAGAAAGAAAGAAAGAAAGAGTCCTGGTGTTGTCATTACTAGCATCTGGAGCTTGACTGGAATCTGATGTTTGCTGCCCCCGGCAGTGCCCAGAGGTGGCAATTTCCAGGGCCTGGTGTCCTGGTCCAGGCAATTGGCAGCACCTGCAGTGCCTAGGTGGTACCTTTGCCGGCACCGGTGCCAGGCAGCTGGGCCAATTTCCTGCTGCTGGGGCCCTCGGGAGCCTGGCCGAGCAGGAAAGGTGAGGCTGAGGCAGGAGATCTCCTTGCGGCTGCAGCAAAGGCCGGGTGCACACACACCTTGCCGGCGCTGTGCCCTGGGCCAAGTAGCATTGTGGCCCAGGGGCTGCGCCTAACTTTCTTCTGGCAGGCAGCTTGTGAACATGGAGTGTGGAGAAGGCAGAGGTGACTGTCAGCTTTGTGCAGTCCTAGCAAAGGATGCTGCCTGTGAAGCAGCCTGGGAGCAGGCTTGACGTGCCAGCAGCGGCCAATTGAGAGGCCTTTTCTTCCCTGCGGGCTGAGGCCCTGAGCCTTGCCCTTTGCCAGGGCCCGTGAGTGCCTGCCCAGGGGCCTTTTGCACAGGGGTGAGAGAAGTGCTGCTGCAAGGCTGTCCTCAAGCTACTTTTGCTGCAGATGGAGCTGAGGACTGCTGATTGCTTGCAGTCTCAGGTGCTGTTTGTGTGCAGGTGGAAGTGCTGAGGGAGGGAGCAGCTCAGCTGGGGGCCAAGAAGTCTTCTTCTTTTGGCGGTTTTTGTTTCTTTCTTTGAACGACTCCCCCCTAGCAGCTCTGGGCGGGGCTGAGTAAGTGTATCTGAAACAGGCCTGTGGCACTGTGGGGGTGGCCAAGGTGATTTTCCTCGAGCTGTGTGCAGAGAAATAAATGCCCATCAGTCCCAGCCAGAGCAGTTCAGTGGCCGGTCAGTTTTGTTGCTTAGACGCAGCTCAGGACGCTTCCCTTTGGGCGTCTCCAGGGAGGTAACGCTGGGGCTGGCACGGCTGTGGTGTCACAAAGAGGGGGAACGTTTTCTGCCCCCATTGTGATGTCACAAAGAGGGGGAACACAGGGGCTGCAATGGCTGTGGTGTCACAAAGAGGGGGAATGTTGTGCTGCCCCCATTGTGATGTCACAAAGAGGGGGAACGCTGGGGCTGCAATGGCTGTGGTGTCACAAAGAGGGGGAGCACAGGGGCTGCAATGGCTGTGGTGTCACAAAGAGGGGGAATGTTGTGCTGCCCCCATTGTGATGTCACAAAGAGGGGGAACGCTGGGGCTGGCACGGCTGTGGTGTCACAAAGAGGGGGAATGTTGTGCTGCCCCCATTGTGATGTCACAAAGAGGAGGAACACAGGGGCTGCAATGGCTGTGGTGTCACAGAGTGGGAATGCAGGGGGTGCTGTGGTCTTTCTTTTAGTAAGTTTGGATCCTTGAAGTGTTTTGTAGGCCGTGTCAGTTTAATTGGGAGGGCTAAGGAAAAAGTGCGGAGGTGTGGAGGACTGAGGTGAAGTTGCAGGGATTTGGAAAGGCGGAGGAAAAGAAAGAAAGCAAGAAAGCAAGAAAGCAAGAAAGCAAGAAAGCAAGAATGCAAGAAAGCAAGAAAGCAAGCAAGAAAGCAAGCAAGAAAGCAAGCAAGAAAGAAAGAGTACTGGTGTTGTCATTACTAGCATCTGGAGCTTGACTGGAATCTGATGTTTGCTGCCCCCGGCAGTGCCCAGAGGTGGCAATTTCCAGGGCCTGGTGTCCTGGTCCAGGCAATTGGCAGCACCTGCAGTGCCTAGGTGGTACCTTTGCCGGCACCGGTGCCAGGCAGCTGGGCCAATTTCCTGCTGCTGGGGCCCTCGGGAGCCTGGCCGAGCAGGAAAGGTGAGGCTGAGGCAGGAGATCTCCTTGCGGCTGCAGCAAAGGCCGGGTGCACACACACCTTGCCGGCGCTGTGCCCTGGGCCAAGTAGCATTGTGGCCCAGGGGCTGCGCCTAACTTTCTTCTGGCAGGCAGCTTGTGAACATGGAGTGTGGAGAAGGCAGAGGTGACTGTCAGCTTTGTGCAGTCCTAGCAAAGGATGCTGCCTGTGAAGCAGCCTGGGAGCAGGCTTGACGTGCCAGCAGCGGCCAATTGAGAGGCCTTTTCTTCCCTGCGGGCTGAGGCCCTGAGCCTTGCCCTTTGCCAGGGCCCGTGAGTGCCTGCCCAGGGGCCTTTTGCACAGGGGTGAGAGAAGTGCTGCTGCAAGGCTGTCCTCAAGCTACTTTTGCTGCAGATGGAGCTGAGGACTGCTGATTGCTTGCAGTCTCAGGTGCTGTTTGTGTGCAGGTGGAAGTGCTGAGGGAGGGAGCAGCTCAGCTGGGGGCCAAGAAGTCTTCTTCTTTTGGCGGTTTTTGTTTCTTTCTTTGAACGACTCCCCCCTAGCAGCTCTGGGCGGGGCTGAGTAAGTGTATCTGAAACAGGCCTGTGGCACTGTGGGGGTGGCCAAGGTGATTTTCCTCGAGCTGTGTGCAGAGAAATAAATGCCCATCAGTCCCAGCCAGAGCAGTTCAGTGGCCGGTCAGTTTTGTTGCTTAGACGCAGCTCAGGACGCTTCCCTTTGGGCGTCTCCAGGGAGGTAACGCTGGGGCTGGCACGGCTGTGGTGTCACAAAGAGGGGGAACGTTTTGCTGCCCCCATTGTGATGTCACAAAGAGAAGGAACACAGGGGCTGCAATGGCTGTGGTGTCACAAAGAGGGGGAATGTTGTGCTGCCCCCATTGTGATGTCACAAAGAGGGGGAACGCTGGGGCTGGCACGGCTGTGGTGTCACAAAGAGGGGGAATGTTGTGCTGCCGCCATTGTGATGTCACAAAGAGGAGGAACACAGGGGCTGCAATGGCTGTGGTGTCACAGAGTGGGAATGCAGGGGGTGCCGTGGTCTTTCTTTTAGTAAGTTTGGATCCTTGAAGTGTTTTGTAGGCCGTGTCAGTTTAATTGGGAGGGCTAAGGAAAATGTGCGGAGGTGTGGAGGACTGAGGTGAAGTTGCAGGGATTTGGAAAGGCGGAGGAAAAGCAAGAAAGCAAGAAAGCAAGAAAGCAAGAAAGCAAGAAAGCAAGAATGCAAGAAAGCAAGCAAGAAAGCAAGCAAGAAAGCAAGCAAGAAAGAAAGAGTCCTGGTGTTGTCATTACTAGCATCTGGAGCTTGACTGGAATCTGATGTTTGCTGCCCCCGGCAGTGCCCAGAGGTGGCAATTTCCAGGGCCTGGTGTCCTGGTCCAGGCAATTGGCAGCACCTGCAGTGCCTAGGTGGTACCTTTGCCGGCACCGGTGCCAGGCAGCTGGGCCAATTTCCTGCTGCTGGGGCCCTCGGGAGCCTGGCCGAGCAGGAAAGGTGAGGCTGAGGCAGGAGATCTCCTTGCGGCTGCAGCAAAGGCCGGGTGCACACACACCTTGCCGGCGCTGTGCCCTGGGCCAAGTAGGATTGTGGCCCAGGGGCTGCGCGTAACTTTCTTCTGGCAGGCAGCTTGTGAACATGGAGTGTGGAGAAGGCAGAGGTGACTGTCAGCTTTGTGCAGTCCTAGCAAAGGATGCTGCCTGTGAAGCAGCCTGGGAGCAGGCTTGACGTGCCAGCAGCGGCCAATTGAGAGGCCTTTTCTTCCCTGCGGGCTGAGGCCCTGAGCCTTGCCCTTTGCCAGGGCCCGTGAGTGCCTGCCCAGGGGCCTTTTGCACAGGGGTGAGAGAAGTGCTGCTGCAAGGCTGTCCTCAAGCTACTTTTGCTGCAGATGGAGCTGAGGACTGCTGATTGCTTGCAGTCTCAGGTGCTGTTTGTGTGCAGGTGGAAGTGCTGAGGGAGGGAGCAGCTCAGCTGGGGGCCAAGAAGTCTTCTTCTTTTGGCGGTTTTTGTTTCTTTCTTTGAACGACTCCCCCCTAGCAGCTCTGGGCGGGGCTGAGTAAGTGTATCTGAAACAGGCCTGTGGCACTGTGGGGGTGGCCAAGGTGATTTTCCTCGAGCTGTGTGCAGAGAAATAAATGCCCATCAGTCCCAGCCAGAGCAGTTCAGTGGCCGGTCAGTTTTGTTGCTTAGACGCAGCTCAGGACGCTTCCCTTTGGGCGTCTCCAGGGAGGTAACGCTGGGGCTGGCACGGCTGTGGTGTCACAAAGAGGGGGAACGTTTTGCTGCCCCCATTGTGATGTCACAAAGAGAAGGAACACAGGGGCTGCAATGGCTGTGGTGTCACAAAGAGGGGGAATGTTGTGCTGCCCCCATTGTGATGTCACAAAGAGGGGGAACGCTGGGGCTGCAATGGCTGTGGTGTCACAAAGAGGGGGAACGTTTTGCTGCCGCCATTGTGATGTCACAAAGAGGAGGAACACAGGGGCTGCAATGGCTGTGGTGTCACAAAGAGGGGGAATGTTTTGCTGCCCCCATTGTGATGTCACAAAGAGGGGGAACACAGGGGCTGCAATGGCTGTGGTGTCACAAAGAGGGGGAATGTTTTGCTGCCCCCATTGTGATGTCACAAAGAGGGGGAGCACAGGGGCTGCAATGGCTGTGGTGTCACAAAGAGGGGGAATGTTGTGCTGCCCCCATTGTGATGTCACAAAGAGGGGGAACGCTGGGGCTGGCACGGCTGTGGTGTCACAAAGAGGGGGAATGTTGTGCTGCCGCCATTGTGATGTCACAAAGAGGAGGAACACAGGGGCTGCAATGGCTGTGGTGTCACAGAGTGGGAATGCAGGGGGTGCCGTGGTCTTTCTTTTAGTAAGTTTGGATCCTTGAAGTGTTTTGTAGGCCGTGTCAGTTTAATTGGGAGGGCTAAGGAAAAAGTGTGGAGGTGTGGAGGACTGAGGTGAAGTTGCAGGGATTTGGAAAGGCGGAGGAAAAGCAAGAAAGCAAGAAAGCAAGAAAGCAAGAAAGCAAGAATGCAAGAAAGCAAGAAAGCAAGCAAGAAAGCAAGAAAGCAAGTAAGCAAGAAAGCAAGAAAGCAAGAAAGCAAGAATGCAAGAAAGCAAGAAAGAAAGAAAGAAAGAAAGAAAGAGTCCTGGTGTTGTCATTACTAGCATCTGGAGCTTGACTGGAATCTGATGTTTGCTGCCCCCGGCAGTGCCCAGAGGTGGCAATTTCCAGGGCCTGGTGTCCTGGTCCAGGCAATTGGCAGCACCTGCAGTGCCTAGGTGGTACCTTTGCTGGCACCGGTGCCAGGCAGCTGAGCCAATTTCCTGCTGCTGGGGCCCTCGGGAGCCTGGCCGAGCAGGAAAGGTGAAGCTGAGGCAGGAGATCTCCTTGCGGCTGCAGCAAAGGCCGGGTGCACACACACCTTGCCGGCGCTGTGCCCTGGGCCAAGTAGGATTGTGGCCCAGGGGCTGCGCGTAACTTTCTTCTGGCAGGCAGCTTGTGAACATGGAGTGTGGAGAAGGCAGAGGTGACTGTCAGCTTTGTGCAGTCCTAGCAAAGGATGCTGCCTGTGAAGCAGCCTGGGAGCAGGCTTGACGTGCCAGCAGCGGCCAATTGAGAGGCCTTTTCTTCCCTGCGGGCTGAGGCCCTGAGCCTTGCCCTTTGCCAGGGCCCGTGAGTGCCTGCCCAGGGGCCTTTTGCACAGGGGTGAGAGAAGTGCTGCTGCAAGGCTGTCCTCAAGCTACTTTTGCTGCAGATGGAGCTGAGGACTGCTGATTGCTTGCAGTCTCAGGTGCTGTTTGTGTGCAGGTGGAAGTGCTGAGGGAGGGAGCAGCTCAGCTGGGGGCCAAGAAGTCTTCTTCTTTTGGCGGTTTTTGTTTCTTTCTTTGAACGACTCCCCCCTAGCAGCTCTGGGCGGGGCTGAGTAAGTGTATCTGAAACAGGCCTGTGGCACTGTGGGGGTGGCCAAGGTGATTTTCCTCGAGCTGTGTGCAGAGAAATAAATGCCCATCAGTCCCAGCCAGAGCAGTTCAGTGGCCGGTCAGTTTTGTTGCTTAGACGCAGCTCAGGACGCTTCCCTTTGGGCGTCTCCAGGGAGGTAACGCTGGGGCTGGCACGGCTGTGGTGTCACAAAGAGGGGGAACGTTTTCTGCCCCCATTGTGATGTCACAAAGAGGAGGAACACAGGGGCTGCAATGGCTGTGGTGTCACAAAGAGGGGGAATGTTGTGCTGCCCCCATTGTGATGTCACAAAGAGGGGGAACGCTGGGGCTGGCACGGCTGTGGTGTCACAAAGAGGGGGAATGTTGTGCTGCCCCCATTGTGATGTCACAAAGAGGAGGAACACAGGGGCTGCAATGGCTGTGGTGTCACAGAGTGGGAATGCAGGGGGTGATGTGGTCTTTCTTTTAGTAAGTTTGGATCCTTGAAGTGTTTTGTAGGCCGTGTCAGTTTAATTGGGAGGGCTAAGGAAAAAGTGCGGAGGTGTGGAGGACTGAGGTGAAGTTGCAGGGATTTGGAAAGGCGGAGGAAAAGAAAGAAAGCAAGAAAGCAAGAAAGCAAGAAAGCAAGAAAGCAAGAATGCAAGAAAGCAAGAAAGCAAGCAAGAAAGCAAGCAAGAAAGCAAGCAAGAAAGAAAGAGTACTGGTGTTGTCATTACTAGCATCTGGAGCTTGACTGGAATCTGATGTTTGCTGCCCCCGGCAGTGCCCAGAGGTGGCAATTTCCAGGGCCTGGTGTCCTGGTCCAGGCAATTGGCAGCACCTGCAGTGCCTAGGTGGTACCTTTGCCGGCACCGGTGCCAGGCAGCTGGGCCAATTTCCTGCTGCTGGGGCCCTCGGGAGCCTGGCCGAGCAGGAAAGGTGAGGCTGAGGCAGGAGATCTCCTTGCGGCTGCAGCAAAGGCCGGGTGCACACACACCTTGCCGGCGCTGTGCCCTGGGCCAAGTAGGATTGTGGCCCAGGGGCTGCGCCTAACTTTCTTCTGGCAGGCAGCTTGTGAACATGGAGTGTGGAGAAGGCAGAGGTGACTGTCAGCTTTGTGCAGTCCTAGCAAAGGATGCTGCCTGTGAAGCAGCCTGGGAGCAGGCTTGACGTGCCAGCAGCGGCCAATTGAGAGGCCTTTTCTTCCCTGCGGGCTGAGGCCCTGAGCCTTGCCCTTTGCCAGGGCCCGTGAGTGCCTGCCCAGGGGCCTTTTGCACAGGGGTGAGAGAAGTGCTGCTGCAAGGCTGTCCTCAAGCTACTTTTGCTGCAGATGGAGCTGAGGACTGCTGATTGCTTGCAGTCTCAGGTGCTGTTTGTGTGCAGGTGGAAGTGCTGAGGGAGGGAGCAGCTCAGCTGGGGGCCAAGAAGTCTTCTTCTTTTGGCGGTTTTTGTTTCTTTCTTTGAACGACTCCCCCCTAGCAGCTCTGGGCGGGGCTGAGTAAGTGTATCTGAAACAGGCCTGTGGCACTGTGGGGGTGGCCAAGGTGATTTTCCTCGAGCTGTGTGCAGAGAAATAAATGCCCATCAGTCCCAGCCAGAGCAGTTCAGTGGCCGGTCAGTTTTGTTGCTTAGACGCAGCTCAGGACGCTTCCATTTGGGCGTCTCCAGGGAGGTAACGCTGGGGCTGGCACGGCTGTGGTGTCACAAAGAGGGGGAACGTTTTCTGCCCCCATTGTGATGTCACAAAGAGGAGGAACACAGGGGCTGCAATGGCTGTGGTGTCACAAAGAGGGGGAATGTTGTGCTGCCCCCATTGTGATGTCACAAAGAGGGGGAACGCTGGGGCTGGCACGGCTGTGGTGTCACAAAGAGGGGGAATGTTGTGCTGCCCCCATTGTGATGTCACAAAGAGGAGGAACACAGGGGCTGCAATGGCTGTGGTGTCACAGAGTGGGAATGCAGGGGGTGATGTGGTCTTTCTTTTAGTAAGTTTGGATCCTTGAAGTGTTTTGTAGGCCGTGTCAGTTTAATTGGGAGGGCTAAGGAAAAAGTGCGGAGGTGTGGAGGACTGAGGTGAAGTTGCAGGGATTTGGAAAGGCGGAGGAAAAGCAAGAAAGCAAGAAAGCAAGAAAGCAAGAATGCAAGAAAGCAAGAAAGCAAGCAAGAAAGCAAGCAAGAAAGCAAGAAAGCAAGAAAGCAAGAAAGCAAGAAAGAAAGAAAGAAAGAAAGAAAGAAAGAGTCCTGGTGTTGTCATTACTAGCATCTGGAGCTTGACTGGAATCTGATGTTTGCTGCCCCCGGCAGTGCCCAGAGGTGGCAGTTTCCAGGGCCTGGTGTCCTGGTCCAGGCAATGGGCAGCACCTGCAGTGCCTAGGTGGTACCTTTGCCGGCACCGGTGCCAGGCAGCTGGGCCAATTTCCTGCTGCTGGGGCCCTCGGGAGCCTGGCCGAGCAGGAAAGGTGAGGCTGAGGCAGGAGATCTCCTTGCGGCTGCAGCAAAGGCCGGGTGCACGCACACCTTGCCGGCGCTGTGCCCTGGGCCAAGTAGGATTGTGGCCCAGGGGCTGCGCCTAACTTTCTTCTGGCAGGCAGCTTGTGAACATGGAGTGTGGAGAAGGCAGAGGTGACTGTCAGCTTTGTGCAATCCTAGCAAAGGATGCTGCCTGTGAAGCAGCCTGGGAGCAGGCTTGACGTGCCAGCAGCGGCCAATTGAGAGGCCTTTTCTTCCCTGCGGGCTGAGGCCCTGAGCCTTGCCCTTTGCCAGGGCCCGTGAGTGCCTGCCCAGGGGCCTTTTGCACAGGGGTGAGAGAAGTGCTGCTGCAAGGCTGTCCTCAAGCTACTTTTGCTGCAGATGGAGCTGAGGACTGCTGATTGCTTGCAGTCTCAGGTGCTGTTTGTGTGCAGGTGGAAGTGCTGAGGGAGGGAGCAGCTCAGCTGGGGGCCAAGAAGTCTTCTTCTTTTGGCGGTTTTTGTTTCTTTCTTTGAACGACTCCCCCCTAGCAGCTCTGGGCGGGGCTGAGTAAGTGTATCTGAAACAGGCCTGTGGCACTGTGGGGGTGGCCAAGGTGATTTTCCTCGAGCTGTGTGCAGAGAAATAAATGCCCATCAGTCCCAGCCAGAGCAGTTCAGTGGCCGGTCAGTTTTGTTGCTTAGACGCAGCTCAGGACGCTTCCCTTTGGGCGTCTCCAGGGAGGTAACGCTGGGGCTGGCACGGCTGTGGTGTCACAAAGAGGGGGAACGTTTTCTGCCCCCATTGTGATGTCACAAAGAGGGGGAACACAGGGGCTGCAATGGCTGTGGTGTCACAAAGAGGGGGAATGTTGTGCTGCCCCCATTGTGATGTCACAAAGAGGGGGAACGCTGGGGCTGGATCGGCTGTGGTGTCACAAAGAGGGGGAATGTTGTGCTGCCCCCATTGTGATGTCACAAAGAGGGGGAACGCTGGGGCTGGCACGGCTGTGGTGTCACAAAGAGGGGGAATGTTGTGCTGCCCCCATTGTGATGTCACAAAGAGGAGGAACACAGGGGCTGCAATGGCTGTGGTGTCACAGAGTGGGAATGCAGGGGGTGCCGTGGTCTTTCTTTTAGTAAGTTTGGATCCTTGAAGTGTTTTGTAGGCCGTGTCAGTTTAATTGGGAGGGCTAAGGAAAAAGTGTGGAGGTGTGGAGGACTGAGGTGAAGTTGCAGGGATTTGGAAAGGCGGAGGAAAAGCAAGAAAGCAAGAAAGCAAGAAAGCAAGAAAGCAAGAATGCAAGAAAGCAAGAAAGCAAGCAAGAAAGCAAGCAAGAAAGCAAGCAAGAAAGAAGAGTCCTGGTGTTGTCATTACTAGCATCTGGAGCTTGACTGGAATCTGATGTTTGCTGCCCCCGGCAGTGCCCAGAGGTGGCAATTTCCAGGGCCTGGTGTCCTGGTCCAGGCAATTGGCAGCACCTGCAGTGCCTAGGTGGTACCTTTGCCGGCACCGGTGCCAGGCAGCTGGGCCAATTTCCTGCTGCTGGGGCCCTCGGGAGCCTGGCCGAGCAGGAAAGGTGAGGCTGAGGCAGGAGATCTCCTTGCGGCTGCAGCAAAGGCCGGGCGCACACACACCTTGCCGGCGCTGTGCCCTGGGCCAAGTAGGATTGTGGCCCAGGGGCTGCGCGTAACTTTCTTCTGGCAGGCAGCTTGTGAACATGGAGTGTGGAGAAGGCAGAGGTGACTGTCAGCTTTGTGCAGTCCTAGCAAAGGATGCTGCCTGTGAAGCAGCCTGGGAGCAGGCTTGACGTGCCAGCAGCGGCCAATTGAGAGGCCTTTTCTTCCCTGCGGGCTGAGGCCCTGAGCCTTGCCCTTTGCCAGGGCCCGTGAGTGCCTGCCCAGGGGCCTTTTGCACAGGGGTGAGAGAAGTGCTGCTGCAAGGCTGTCCTCAAGCTACTTTTGCTGCAGATGGAGCTGAGGACTGCTGATTGCTTGCAGTCTCAGGTGCTGTTTGTGTGCAGGTGGAAGTGCTGAGGGAGGGAGCAGCTCAGCTGGGGGCCAAGAAGTCTTCTTCTTTTGGCGGTTTTTGTTTCTTTCTTTGAACGACTCCCCCCTAGCAGCTCTGGGCGGGGCTGAGTAAGTGTATCTGAAACAGGCCTGTGGCACTGTGGGGGTGGCCAAGGTGATTTTCCTCGAGCTGTGTGCAGAGAAATAAATGCCCATCAGTCCCAGCCAGAGCAGTTCAGTGGCCGGTCAGTTTTGTTGCTTAGACGCAGCTCAGGACGCTTCCCTTTGGGCGTCTCCAGGGAGGTAACGCTGGGGCTGGCACGGCTGTGGTGTCACAAAGAGGGGGAACGTTTTGCTGCCCCCATTGTGATGTCACAAAGAGGAGAAACACAGGGGCTGCAATGGCTGTGGTGTCACAAAGAGGGGGAATGTTGTGCTGCCGCCATTGTGATGTCACAAAGGGGGAGAACGCTGGGGCTGCAATGGCTGTGGTGTCACAAAGAGGGGGAGCACAGGGGCTGCAATGGCTGTGGTGTCACAAAGAGGGGGAATGTTGTGCTGCCCCCATTGTGATGTCACAAAGAGGGGGAACGCTGGGGCTGGCACGGCTGTGGTGTCACAAAGAGGGGGAATGTTTTGCTGCCCCCATTGTGATGTCACAAAGAGGAGGAACACAGGGGCTGCAATGGCTGTGGTGTCACAAAGAGGGGGAACGTTTTGCTGCCCCCATTGTGATGTCACAAAGAGGGGGAACACAGGGGCTGCAATGGCTGTGGTGTCACAAAGAGGGGGAATGTTTTGCTGCCCCCATTGTGATGTCACAAAGAGGAGGAGCGCAGGGGCTGCAATGGCTGTGGTGTCACAAAGAGGGGGAATGTTGTGCTGCCTCCATTGTGATGTCACAAAGAGGGGGAACGCTGGGGCTGGCACGGCTGTGGTGTCACAAAGAGGGGGAATGTTGTGCTGCCCCCATTGTGATGTCACAAAGAGGAGGAACACAGGGGCTGCAATGGCTGTGGTGTCACAGAGTGGGAATGCAGGGGGTGCCGTGGTCTTTCTTTTAGTAAGTTTGGATCCTTGATGTGTTTTGTAGGCCGTGTCAGTTTAATTGGGAGGGCTAAGGAAAAAGTGCGGAGGTGTGGAGGACTGAGGTGAAGTTGCAGGGATTTGGAAAGGCGGAGGAAAAGCAAGAAAGCAAGAAAGCAAGAAAGCAAGAATGCAAGAAAGGAAGAAAGCAAGCAAGAAAGCAAGCAAGAAAGCAAGAAAGCAAGAAAGCAAGAAAGCAAGAATGCAAGAAAGCAAAGCAAGCAAGAAAGCAAGCAAGAAAGCAAGCAAGAAAGCAAGAAAGCAAGAAAGCAAGAACCAAGACTGCAAGAAAGCAAGAAAGCAAGAAAGAAAGAAAGAAAGAAAGAAAGAGTCCTGGTGTTGTCATTACTAGCATCTGGAGCTTGACTGGAATCTGATGTTTGCTGCCCCCGGCAGTGCCCAGAGGTGGCAATTTCCAGGGCCTGGTGTCCTGGTCCAGGCAATTGGCAGCACCTGCAGTGCCTAGGTGGTACCTTTGCCGGCACTGGTGCCAGGCAGCAGGGCCAATTTCCTGCTGCTGGGGCCCTCGGGAGCCTGGCCGAGCAGGAAAGGTGAGGCTGAGGCAGGAGATCTCCTTGCGGCTGCAGCAAAGGCCGGGTGCACACACGCCTTGCCGGCGCTGTGCCCTGGGCCAAGTAGGATTGTGGCCCAGGGGCTGCGCCTAACTTTCTTCTGGCAGGCAGCTTGTGAACATGGAGTGTGGAGAAGGCAGAGGTGACTGTCAGCTTTGTGCAGTCCTAGCAAAGGATGCTGCCTGTGAAGCAGCCTGGGAGCAGGCTTGACGTGCCAGCAGCGGCCAATTGAGAGGCCTTTTCTTCCCTGCGGGCTGAGGCCCTGAGCCTTGCCCTTTGCCAGGGCCCGTGAGTGCCTGCCCAGGGGCCTTTTGCACAGGGGTGAGAGAAGTGCTGCTGCAAGGCTGTCCTCAAGCTACTTTTGCTGCAGATGGAGCTGAGGACTGCTGATTGCTTGCAGTCTCAGGTGCTGTTTGTGTGCAGGTGGAAGTGCTGAGGGAGGGAGCAGCTCAGCTGGGGGCCAAGAAGTCTTCTTCTTTTGGCGGTTTTTGTTTCTTTCTTTGAACGACTCCCCCCTAGCAGCTCTGGGCGGGGCTGAGTAAGTGTATCTGAAACAGGCCTGTGGCACTGTGGGGGTGGCCAAGGTGATTTTCCTCGAGCTGTGTGCAGAGAAATAAATGCCCATCAGTCCCAGCCAGAGCAGTTCAGTGGCCGGTCAGTTTTGTTGCTTAGACGCAGCTCAGGACGCTTCCCTTTGGGCGTCTCCAGGGAGGTAACGCTGGGGCTGGCACGGCTGTGGTGTCACAAAGAGGGGGAATGTTTTGCTGCCCCCATTGTGATGTCACAAAGAGGGGGAACACAGGGGCTGCAATGGCTGTGGTGTCACAAAGAGGGGGAATGTTGTGCTGCCGCCATTGTGATGTCACAAAGAGGGGGAACGCTGGGGCTGCAATGGCTGTGGTGTCACAAAGAGGGGGAGCACAGGGGCTGCAATGGCTGTGGTGTCACAGAGTGGGAATGCAGGGGGTGCTGTGGTCTTTCTTTTAGTAAGTTTGGATCCTTGAAGTGTTTTGTAGGCCGTGTCAGTTTAATTGGGAGGGCTAAGGAAAAAGTGCGGAGGTGTGGAGGACTGAGGTGAAGTTGCAGGGATTTGGAAAGGCGGAGGAAAAGCAAGAAAGCAAGAAAGCAAGAATGCAAGAAAGCAAGAAAGCAAGCAAGAAAGCAAGCAAGAAAGAAAGAGTACTGGTGTTGTCATTACTAGCATCTGGAGCTTGACTGGACTCTGATGTTTGCTGCCCCCGGCAGTGCCCAGAGGTGGCAATTTCCAGGGCCTGGTGTCCTGGTCCAGGCAATTGGCAGCACCTGCAGTGCCTAGGTGGTACCTTTGCCGGCACCGGTGCCAGGCAGCTGGGCCAATTTCCTGCTGCTGGGGCCCTCGGGAGCCTGGCTGAGCAGGAAAGGTGAGGCTGAGGCAGGAGATCTCCTTGCGGCTGCAGCAAAGGCCGGGTGCACACACACCTTGCCGGCGCTGTGCCCTGGGCCAAGTAGGATTGTGGCCCAGGGGCTGCGCCTAACTTTCTTCTGGCAGGCAGCTTGTGAACATGGAGTGTGGAGAAGGCAGAGGTGACTGTCAGCTTTGTGCAGTCCTAGCAAAGGATGCTGCCTGTGAAGCAGCCTGGGAGCAGGCTTGACGTGCCAGCAGCGGCCAATTGAGAGGCCTTTTCTTCCCTGCGGGCTGAGGCCCTGAGCCTTGCCCTTTGCCAGGGCCCGTGAGTGCCTGCCCAGGGGCCTTTTGCACAGGGGTGAGAGAAGTGCTGCTGCAAGGCTGTCCTCAAGCTACTTTTGCTGCAGATGGAGCTGAGGACTGCTGATTGCTTGCAGTCTCAGGTGCTGTTTGTGTGCAGGTGGAAGTGCTGAGGGAGGGAGCAGCTCAGCTGGGGGCCAAGAAGTCTTCTTCTTTTGGCGGTTTTTGTTTCTTTCTTTGAACGACTCCCCCCTAGCAGCTCTGGGCGGGGCTGAGTAAGTGTATCTGAAACAGGCCTGTGGCACTGTGGGGGTGGCCAAGGTGATTTTCCTCGAGCTGTGTGCAGAGAAATAAATGCCCATCAGTCCCAGCCAGAGCAGTTCAGTGGCCGGTCAGTTTTGTTGCTTAGACGCAGCTCAGGACGCTTCCCTTTGGGCGTCTCCAGGGAGGTAACGCTGGGGCTGGCACGGCTGTGGTGTCACAAAGAGGGGGAACGTTTTGCTGCCCCCATTGTGATGTCACAAAGAGGAGGAACACAGGGGCTGCAATGGCTGTGGTGTCACAAAGAGGGGGAATGTTGTGCTGCCGCCATTGTGATGTCACAAAGGGGGAGAACGCTGGGGCTGCAATGGCTGTGGTGTCACAAAGAGGGGGAGCACAGGGGCTGCAATGGCTGTGGTGTCACAAAGAGGGGGAATGTTGTGCTGCCCCCATTGTGATGTCACAAAGAGGGGGAACGCTGGGGCTGGCACGGCTGTGGTGTCACAAAGAGGGGGAATGTTTTGCTGCCCCCATTGTGATGTCACAAAGAGGAGGAACACAGGGGCTGCAATGGCTGTGGTGTCACAAAGAGGGGGAACGTTTTGCTGCCCCCATTGTGATGTCACAAAGAGGGGGAAGACAGGGGCTGCAATGGCTGTGGTGTCACAAAGAGGGGGAATGTTTTGCTGCCCCCATTGTGATGTCACAAAGAGGAGGAGCGCAGGGGCTGCAATGGCTGTGGTGTCACAAAGAGGGGGAATGTTGTGCTGCCTCCATTGTGATGTCACAAAGAGGGGGAACGCTGGGGCTGGCACGGCTGTGGTGTCACAAAGAGGGGGAATGTTGTGCTGCCCCCATTGTGATGTCACAAAGAGGAGGAACACAGGGGCTGCAATGGCTGTGGTGTCACAGAGTGGGAATGCAGGGGGTGCCGTGGTCTTTCTTTTAGTAAGTTTGGATCCTTGATGTGTTTTGTAGGCCGTGTCAGTTTAATTGGGAGGGCTAAGGAAAAAGTGCGGAGGTGTGGAGGACTGAGGTGAAGTTGCAGGGATTTGGAAAGGCGGAGGAAAAGCAAGAAAGCAAGAAAGCAAGAAAGCAAGAATGCAAGAAAGGAAGAAAGCAAGCAAGAAAGCAAGCAAGAAAGCAAGAAAGCAAGAAAGCAAGAAAGCAAGAATGCAAGAAAGCAAAGCAAGCAAGAAAGCAAGCAAGAAAGCAAGCAAGAAAGCAAGAAAGCAAGAAAGCAAGAACCAAGACTGCAAGAAAGCAAGAAAGCAAGAAAGAAAGAAAGAAAGAAAGAAAGAGTCCTGGTGTTGTCATTACTAGCATCTGGAGCTTGACTGGAATCTGATGTTTGCTGCCCCCGGCAGTGCCCAGAGGTGGCAATTTCCAGGGCCTGGTGTCCTGGTCCAGGCAATTGGCAGCACCTGCAGTGCCTAGGTGGTACCTTTGCCGGCACTGGTGCCAGGCAGCAGGGCCAATTTCCTGCTGCTGGGGCCCTCGGGAGCCTGGCCGAGCAGGAAAGGTGAGGCTGAGGCAGGAGATCTCCTTGCGGCTGCAGCAAAGGCCGGGTGCACACACGCCTTGCCGGCGCTGTGCCCTGGGCCAAGTAGGATTGTGGCCCAGGGGCTGCGCCTAACTTTCTTCTGGCAGGCAGCTTGTGAACATGGAGTGTGGAGAAGGCAGAGGTGACTGTCAGCTTTGTGCAGTCCTAGCAAAGGATGCTGCCTGTGAAGCAGCCTGGGAGCAGGCTTGACGTGCCAGCAGCGGCCAATTGAGAGGCCTTTTCTTCCCTGCGGGCTGAGGCCCTGAGCCTTGCCCTTTGCCAGGGCCCGTGAGTGCCTGCCCAGGGGCCTTTTGCACAGGGGTGAGAGAAGTGCTGCTGCAAGGCTGTCCTCAAGCTACTTTTGCTGCAGATGGAGCTGAGGACTGCTGATTGCTTGCAGTCTCAGGTGCTGTTTGTGTGCAGGTGGAAGTGCTGAGGGAGGGAGCAGCTCAGCTGGGGGCCAAGAAGTCTTCTTCTTTTGGCGGTTTTTGTTTCTTTCTTTGAACGACTCCCCCCTAGCAGCTCTGGGCGGGGCTGAGTAAGTGTATCTGAAACAGGCCTGTGGCACTGTGGGGGTGGCCAAGGTGATTTTCCTCGAGCTGTGTGCAGAGAAATAAATGCCCATCAGTCCCAGCCAGAGCAGTTCAGTGGCCGGTCAGTTTTGTTGCTTAGACGCAGCTCAGGACGCTTCCCTTTGGGCGTCTCCAGGGAGGTAACGCTGGGGCTGGCACGGCTGTGGTGTCACAAAGAGGGGGAACGTTTTCTGCCCCCATTGTGATGTCACAAAGAGGGGGAACACAGGGGCTGCAATGGCTGTGGTGTCACAAAGAGGGGGAATGTTGTGCTGCCCCCATTGTGATGTCACAAAGAGGGGGAACGCTGGGGCTGCAATGGCTGTGGTGTCACAAAGAGGGGGAGCACAGGGGCTGCAATGGCTGTGGTGTCACAAAGAGGGGGAATGTTGTGCTGCCCCCATTGTGATGTCACAAAGAGGGGGAACGCTGGGGCTGGCACGGCTGTGGTGTCACAAAGAGGGGGAATGTTGTGCTGCCCCCATTGTGATGTCACAAAGAGGAGGAACACAGGGGCTGCAATGGCTGTGGTGTCACAGAGTGGGAATGCAGGGGGTGCTGTGGTCTTTCTTTTAGTAAGTTTGGATCCTTGAAGTGTTTTGTAGGCCGTGTCAGTTTAATTGGGAGGGCTAAGGAAAAAGTGCGGAGGTGTGGAGGACTGAGGTGAAGTTGCAGGGATTTGGAAAGGCGGAGGAAAAGAAAGAAAGCAAGAAAGCAAGAAAGCAAGAAAGCAAGAAAGCAAGAATGCAAGAAAGCAAGAAAGCAAGCAAGAAAGCAAGCAAGAAAGCAAGCAAGAAAGAAAGAGTACTGGTGTTGTCATTACTAGCATCTGGAGCTTGACTGGAATCTGATGTTTGCTGCCCCCGGCAGTGCCCAGAGGTGGCAATTTCCAGGGCCTGGTGTCCTGGTCCAGGCAATTGGCAGCACCTGCAGTGCCTAGGTGGTACCTTTGCCGGCACCGGTGCCAGGCAGCTGGGCCAATTTCCTGCTGCTGGGGCCCTCGGGAGCCTGGCCGAGCAGGAAAGGTGAGGCTGAGGCAGGAGATCTCCTTGCGGCTGCAGCAAAGGCCGGGTGCACACACACCTTGCCGGCGCTGTGCCCTGGGCCAAGTAGCATTGTGGCCCAGGGGCTGCGCCTAACTTTCTTCTGGCAGGCAGCTTGTGAACATGGAGTGTGGAGAAGGCAGAGGTGACTGTCAGCTTTGTGCAGTCCTAGCAAAGGATGCTGCCTGTGAAGCAGCCTGGGAGCAGGCTTGACGTGCCAGCAGCGGCCAATTGAGAGGCCTTTTCTTCCCTGCGGGCTGAGGCCCTGAGCCTTGCCCTTTGCCAGGGCCCGTGAGTACCTGCCCAGGGGCCTTTTGCACAGGGGTGAGAGAAGTGCTGCTGCAAGGCTGTCCTCAAGCTACTTTTGCTGCAGATGGAGCTGAGGACTGCTGATTGCTTGCAGTCTCAGGTGCTGTTTGTGTGCAGGTGGAAGTGCTGAGGGAGGGAGCAGCTCAGCTGGGGGCCAAGAAGTCTTCTTCTTTTGGCGGTTTTTGTTTCTTTCTTTGAACGACTCCCCCCTAGCAGCTCTGGGCGGGGCTGAGTAAGTGTATCTGAAACAGGCCTGTGGCACTGTGGGGGTGGCCAAGGTGATTTTCCTCGAGCTGTGTGCAGAGAAATAAATGCCCATCAGTCCCAGCCAGAGCAGTTCAGTGGCCGGTCAGTTTTGTTGCTTAGACGCAGCTCGGGACGCTTCCCTTTGGGCGTCTCCAGGGAGGTAACGCTGGGGCTGGCACGGCTGTGGTGTCACAAAGAGGGGGAACGTTTTGCTGCCCCCATTGTGATGTCACAAAGAGAAGGAACACAGGGGCTGCAATGGCTGTGGTGTCACAAGGAGGGGGAGCACAGGGGCTGCAATGGCTGTGGTGTCACAAAGAGGGGGAATGTTGTGCTGCCGCCATTGTGATGTCACAAAGAGGGGGAACACAGGGGCTGCAATGGCTGTGGTGTCACAAAGAGGGGGAGCACAGGGGCTGCAATGGCTGTGGTGTCACAAAGAGGGGGAATGTTGTGCTGCCCCCATTGTGATGTCACAAAGAGGGGGAACGCTGGGGCTGGCTCGGCTGTGGTGTCACAAAGAGGGGGAATGTTGTGCTGCCGCCATTGTGATGTCACAAAGAGGAGGAACACAGGGGCTGCAATGGCTGTGGTGTCACAGAGTGGGAATGCAGGGGTTGCCGTGGTCTTTCTTTTAGTAAGTTTGGATCCTTGAAGTGTTTTGTAGGCCGTGTCAGTTTAATTGGGAGGGCTAAGGAAAAAGTGCGGAGGTGTGGAGGACTGAGGTGAAGTTGCAGGGATTTGGAAAGGGGGAGGAAAAGCTAGAAAGCAAGAAAGCAAGAAAGCAAGAAAGCAAGAATGCAAGAAAGCAAGAAAGCAAGCAAGAAAGCAAGAAAGCAAGTAAGCAAGAAAGCAAGAAAGCAAGAAAGCAAGAATGCAAGAAAGCAAGAAAGAAAGAAAGAAAGAAAGAAAGAAAGAAAGAGTCCTGGTGTTGTCATTACTAGCATCTGGAGCTTGACTGGAATCTGATGTTTGCTGCCCCCGGCAGTGCCCAGAGGTGGCAATTTCCAGGGCCTGGTGTCCTGGTCCAGGCAATTGGCAGCACCTGCAGTGCCTAGGTGGTACCTTTGCCGGCACCGGTGCCAGGCAGCTGGGCCAATTTCCTGCTGCTGGGGCCCTCGGGAGCCTGGCCGAGCAGGAAAGGTGAGGCTGAGGCAGGAGATCTCCTTGCGGCTGCAGCAAAGGCCGGGTGCACACACACCTTGCCGGCGCTGTGCCCTGGGCCAAGTAGCATTGTGGCCCAGGGGCTGCGCGTAACTTTCTTCTGGCAGGCAGCTTGTGAACATGGAGTGTGGAGAAGGCAGAGGTGACTGTCAGCTTTGTGCAGTCCTAGCAAAGGATGCTGCCTGTGAAGCAGCCTGGGAGCAGGCTTGACGTGCCAGCAGCGGCCAATTGAGAGGCCTTTTCTTCCCTGCGGGCTGAGGCCCTGAGCCTTGCCCTTTGCCAGGGCCCGTGAGTGCCTGCCCAGGGGCCTTTTGCACAGGGGTGAGAGAAGTGCTGCTGCAAGGCTGTCCTCAAGCTACTTTTGCTGCAGATGGAGCTGAGGACTGCTGATTGCTTGCAGTCTCAGGTGCTGTTTGTGTGCAGGTGGAAGTGCTGAGGGAGGGAGCAGCTCAGCTGGGGGCCAAGAAGTCTTCTTCTTTTGGCGGTTTTTGTTTCTTTCTTTGAACGACTCCCCCCTAGCAGCTCTGGGCGGGGCTGAGTAAGTGTATCTGAAACAGGCCTGTGGCACTGTGGGGGTGGCCAAGGTGATTTTCCTCGAGCTGTGTGCAGAGAAATAAATGCCCATCAGTCCCAGCCAGAGCAGTTCAGTGGCCGGTCAGTTTTGTTGCTTAGACGCAGCTCAGGACGCTTCCCTTTGGGCGTCTCCAGGGAGGTAACGCTGGGGCTGGCACGGCTGTGGTGTCACAAAGAGGGGGAACGTTTTCTGCCCCCATTGTGATGTCACAAAGAGGGGGAACACAGGGGCTGCAATGGCTGTGGTGTCACAAAGAGGGGGAATGTTGTGCTGCCCCCATTGTGATGTCACAAAGAGGGGGAACGCTGGGGCTGCAATGGCTGTGGTGTCACAAAGAGGGGGAGCACAGGGGCTGCAATGGCTGTGGTGTCACAAAGAGGGGGAATGTTGTGCTGCCCCCATTGTGATGTCACAAAGAGGGGGAACGCTGGGGCTGGCACGGCTGTGGTGTCACAAAGAGGGGGAATGTTGTGCTGCCCCCATTGTGATGTCACAAAGAGGAGGAACACAGGGGCTGCAATGGCTGTGGTGTCACAGAGTGGGAATGCAGGGGGTGCTGTGGTCTTTCTTTTAGTAAGTTTGGATCCTTGAAGTGTTTTGTAGGCCGTGTCAGTTTAATTGGGAGGGCTAAGGAAAAAGTGCGGAGGTGTGGAGGACTGAGGTGAAGTTGCAGGGATTTGGAAAGGCGGAGGAAAAGAAAG